>NC_071668.1:15567500-15867500 GCF_028554725.1 Zeugodacus cucurbitae | reverse complement strand
ACGCACGTCTAAAACACTGGAGACATGTCTTCCGTCTATCACAACGTGATCGATTTGATTGCGCGTGTTTCGATCAGGGGACAGCCACGTTGCTTGATGAATTTTTTTATGCTGGAATCTGGTACTACAAACAACCATATTTCGGGCCCCAGCGAAGTCGATCAGCTTCAGGCCGTTTGGCGATGTTTCGTCATGGAGGCTGAATTTTCCGACTGTTGTGCCAAAAACACCTTCTTTACCCACCCTGACGTTAAAATCGCCAAGCACGATTTTGACATCGTGGCGGGGGCAGCGCTCATAGGTGCATTCTAGGCGCTCATAGAAAGCATCTTTGGTCACATCGTCCTTCTCTTCCGTTGGGGCGTGGGCGCAAATCAGCGATATGTTGAAGAACCTCGCTTTGATGCGGATTGTGGCAAGACGTTCATCCACCGGGGTGAATGCCAGGACTCGGCGACGTAGTCTCTCTCCCACCACAAATCCAACACCAAATTTGCGCTCCTTTATATGGCCGCTGTAGTAGATGTCACAAGTACCCACCTTCTTCCGTCCTTGTCCCGTCCATCGCACTTCTTGGACGGCGGTGATGTCAGCCTTTGGTTGTATGAGGACATCAACCAGCTAGGCAGAGGCACCTTCCCAATTAAGAGTCCGGACATTCCAGGTGCATGCCCTCAAATCATGATCCTTAGTACGTTTGCAGGGGTCGTCATCAAAACGGGGGTTTCTCATCCGAGGCTCGGTGTTTGTTTTCATTGGGGAATATTTTTTTATGTGGTGGGTCCCAAGCCCTACGCACAACCGCAGAAGCGGGCTTCGCCTTCTCACTTTAGCTCGCCTCCAAACGGATGTCTGTTAGCTACCCAGGGGATACTTGGTCTAAAACCGGAAGTCGTGAGCTGCTTGAGTCATATGCAAAAGAATCGTTCCTGGCCACTCCCAAGTGAATGGCAATCAGAAACTTTCCTCACTTGCGTGAACTTCTACATATGACCCCATCCCCCATATTTTTGCATATTCTTATATAATATTATAATAAACTTTTAACATAATAAAATAACAGACATCTGTTGACTGACGACACGAATTGATTACGCGATTTCCAACTGTTCGTCCATCTGTCATGAAAGTGATAACTTGAGCATTAACTCAGAAACTGAAAAAAATTTGGTACGAGTGTTCCTTGGTACTTGAAATAGTTTTGCATATGGTTTGGTTTGTGGGGTCCTGCCCTTTAATACGTTTAGTCATCAGCATCAGCTTTTCAATGTAAAGAATTAAGATTTGAAGGTGTAATTTAGCTACAAGGATGATACAGGAGCGTTATATCTAACTCATTTCAAAAATGAGACGCGTCTTATAGCCTACTTTTAGGTTAATACTGCTCAACCGATTTGAATCAAATTATAATTATAAAAGTCCTCGCATAGCCTGATCCAGAAATACTCCTCCTATTCTCATTTACCGAATAAGAGTTTTTCCAAACCTCCATTTCACTTTATATTGCATATATCAGACAATTTGTACACATACATATGTATGTATCTGAAAAAAAGTGAGTTGATTCCAAAAAATATGAAGACGCTTCACACATAGGGCCTCAATAAACAAATTATAATTAATCTTATATAATTTGAATTTCCCTCCAAGAATAACCGCTTTATATGCGTCTGCTTCGACTTTTCTATTAGTACCGGTGTGAGGTTTTCGCAAAGTGTTGCCGATCCTCTTCCATTTACGACGTCGAATTTCGATATGGATCGGTAGTTGTTTTGTTACGGGCCACAGGCCTGTGTTGCTAATAACGTTGGACCAGAATATCCACATAATCTTTCGAAGACATCGATTGATAAAAGATGGTAGCGTTTGCAAGACAATCACTGCAATATTCCACGTCTCATAGCCATATAAGACAATAAATTTCACGCTTGAATCGATTACTTTTAGCTTCATACGTCTGGATACCTATACATATGTATGCGTCGATTTTCAGACTTTATCCAACATGCCGAAGGTAGCGGGACTTTTGGATATAAGATTACGTATGTATATCAGCTACTGATCCAAAATTTTTTCGGTTTCGGTAATCAGAGGATTTAAGATTATTAGGTGATTCGTTGGTGCTAAAGTTATACCGCCTCTACTCGGTCGTCAGAGCCTCGTTCGTAAAGAATAGGGGGTACCGCTCGAAGGTAAGGTTGACGTTGGGGAGCGATCACCAACCCCATTTTCCTATTTTTGATATTAGCTGAGTGGGCTCCTCCTATAATTCCTATAGGGCTCTTTTAGTAAGGGCGGGGTAAGGGTTTTCACTTTCGAAAAATCGTTTTTTTTTATTTTATCTTATTGTTTAACATTTCTTGAAGTTATTGTTTAATTAGCCTCGGGGCCTCCAACGCTCTAACTCTAACAGCTACGGCTTTAAACGCGTTTTTCTCAAAACTACTTTTTCGAAGTCCATGTGCACTGCCATTTGAAAACTACTCGACCGATTCATTTCAAACTTTGAACACATTTTCTTCATATAAAATACCTCCCCCCTACGTTTAGTAACAATTTTTTAACATTAAGGGTGTTTCCCACCCTGAAAATGGCAGAAATTTTAGTCGAAAATAACGGTTCACACTTTAGATGGCCGCCAAAAATTTTTAAATAAAAAAATAATAATCAGAGAACGTTGGGTGGAAGATTTGTTTAAAATTTAACTAAATTTTTATGGTTTTTCATTTTCGGATAATTTCCGCCCGAGTTACAGTGAACACCGCTAAATTGATTCATTTTTTTCTCAAGACGTCCTAGGGGAAGCTCTGTCACGGGCGAATGGTTTAATATTTTTGCATGAAAAATTTACAGAACATAGTCAAAACTATGCTCAATAATGTATAGAAGGTTTGAATAAAATTGCTTAATCGATATTTGAGATAAAAAAATCACAAAAAAGTGATTTTTTTACGCTGAAACCCTACCCCTCCCTTAAACTTAGGCCATAGGCCATACAAGAATTTCTTATTTGTGTATAATATTCATTTTTAATATTTTATTATTTTATTTCCAAATAATGATCGTTAAATTGCAGAAATTTCTAGAACGTTAATTTTCTTTTGCCCCAGCAAATAACAATACGTCTATACATACATATTTACATTTAACCTACATATGTTACATATATACCTAAATGTTCTAGAATCTAACAGATGCCGGCATAGTATTATATACATATGTTGTTATATTATAATAAACTTTTAACATAATAAAAAAACAGACATCTGTTGACTGACGACACGAATTGATTACGCGATTTCCAACTGTTCGTCCGTCTGCCATGAAAGTGATAACTTGAGAACTCAGAATCTGAAAAAAAACGAGTGTTCCTTGGTACTTGAAAGAGTTTTGCATATGGTTTGGTTTGTGGAGACCTGTCCTTTAATAGGTGTAGTCATATTTCAGTACAGCTTTTGATTGTAAATAATTAGGACTTGAAGGTGTAATTTAGCTACAAGGATGATACAGGAGCGTTATATCTAACTCATATCAGAAATGAGACGCGTCTTATAGCCTACTTTTAGGTTAATACTGCTCAACCAATTTGACTCAAATTATAATTATAAATGTCCTAGCATAGCCTGATCCAGAAATACTCCTCCTATTCTCTTTTACCGAATAAGAGTTTTTCCAAACCTCCATTTCACTTTATATGGAATATATCAGACAATTTGTGAATAAAAGTGAGTTGATTCCAAAAAACTGTGGCCGATCCTCTTCCATTTACGACGTCGAATTTCGATATGGATCGGTAGTTGTTTTGTTACGGGCCACAGGCCTGTGTTACTAATAACGTTTGACCAGAATATCCACATAATCTTTCGAAGACATCGATTGATATGACATATGTATGCATGGATCTCCAGACTTTATCCAACATGCCGAAGGTAGTGGGACTTTTGGATATAAGATTACGTATGTATATCAGCTGCTGATCCACAATTTTTTCGGTTTCGGTAATCAGAGGGTTTAAGATTATTAGGTAATTCGTTGGTGCTTAAGTTCTATCGCCTCAGAGCCTCATCGGTCGTCAGAGCCTCGTTCGTAGTGAATAGGGGGTACCGCTCGAAGGTAAGGTTGACGTTTGGGAGCGATCACCAACCCCATTTTCCTATTTTTGATATTATCTGAGTGGGCTCCTCCTATACTTCCTATAGAGCTATTTTGTTAAACTTAGGACATATAAGAGATTATAAGAATTTCTTATTTGAGTATAATATATCATTTTTAATATTTTATTATTTTATATCCAAATAATGATCGTTAAATTGCAGAAATTTCAAGAAAGTTAATTTTCTTTTGCCCCAGCAAATAACAATACGTCTATACATACATATTTACATTTAACCTACATATGTTCATACATACTTATATACTTAGATGTTCTAGAATCTAACAGATGCCGGCATAGTATTATATACATATGTATCCGAAAATGTGTGCGATGCACCTTTATATGCGCAATATGTTATGAAAAGAGTATGTACTCTTCAAAGAGAACTCAAAGCTCTAGAGACTTTGTCTTCACTATACAAAACCATGCATGTAATTCGTTAAAAGTATCTACAACTTTTTGAGTATTTTTGAGCTATCATCCCTCTTATATGTATATGAAAATGTCCATTTGTAAATACATATAATATAAAAATTTCTAGAATAATATTTAAGAGTATTTTGTATTATTTCTTTTATTTTGATTCCTTTTCGTAACAAACAAATAAGCACAGTGTCATATTTCTGTGAAATATACTACTTTCTCCCTAGTATATAACAGATACATACATAGATGTCTGGTTGAACAAATATTTCCAACAATTATTTTAAATTAGCTTTTCTTCAAGTTCTTCGTAGGCTTCCTATGTAGTAGTAAAATGAACTCATTAAAAATATAATTTACAAGCTGATCAAAATCCTTACAGTTATTTTAAATTATTTTTTTATTGTAATCGCTTTCCTATTAAATAAATTTCTTGTTCTTATAATTCATTTATTTATCACGAAAAATTTATCAGCTTTTTAAATTTTCTGATGAATTATCTCAGCTCGTTTGGATTGGTATAACCAATATGTTTTAATGACAAACCGTTATTATTTAGTTTTAGTAAAAAAGTTATTTATTTTAACTATAATAGTTTTACCATATTAATTGATAAACCCCACTGTGCGACATTAAACAGCTGTGAGAGAAGAGAGTTATTGTTGTGATTCTCTCATACTTAAATTGCCGGCTACAAAGTTAGAAATACCTTTGTTTGTATGTATAATTGATAATAATATAAATGCAGAGCATGCGAGAGCGACAATGCGCATAGAAATTTCCACCCAACTAGTGAATTGCAGAGGAAATTTCGAGAAAGAGCATCCGGAATATTCGGTGAAGAGTGATTTTGGTATAAATACCAGCCGTGAATGCTCTTCGTTTCAGAATTCAATAAGCAAGCAAAGTATAAACAACTCTTCAAGAGATTGTAATAAACAAACGTGAAAGTGTTTTTAACACACAAAGTGATATAAATAATTTTAAAAGTTTTAAAAAGTATAGTATTAAAAAGTTTCTACTGAAGAATAAGTATAAGAAAACCACAAGTCAAAATGGTAGCAATCGGTATTGATTTGGGAACAACATACTCGTGTGTTGGTGTCTTCCAACACGGCAAAGTGGAGATCATCGCCAACGACCAAGGCAACCGCACAACACCCAGTTATGTTGCCTTCACAGATTCGGAGCGACTCATTGGCGATGCGGCAAAGAACCAGGTGGCCATGAATCCAAAGAACACAGTATTCGACGCGAAGCGATTGATTGGACGCAAGTATGACGATCCGAAAATTATGGAAGATGTCAAACATTGGCCTTTCAAAGTGGTGAGCGATGGTGGCAAACCAAAAATCAGTGTGGAGTACAAAGGGGAGAACAAACGCTTTGCACCAGAAGAAATCTCGTCAATGGTATTGACCAAAATGAAGGAGACCGCTGAGGCATATCTGGGCACAACAGTGACAGACGCCGTCATCACAGTACCAGCTTACTTCAATGACTCACAGAGACAGGCCACAAAGGATGCCGGTCGTATTGCTGGTTTGAATGTTCTGCGAATCATAAATGAACCCACAGCAGCCGCCTTAGCTTACGGTCTGGATAAGAATCTGAAAGGTGAACGTAATGTTCTGATCTTCGATTTGGGCGGTGGTACTTTTGATGTCTCCATCTTGACCATTGACGAGGGCTCATTGTTCGAAGTGCGTGCAACTGCTGGTGACACACATCTTGGTGGTGAAGACTTCGACAACCGACTGGTTACACACTTGGCTGATGAGTTCAAACGAAAGTACAAAAAGGATCTGCGTTCGAATCCAAGAGCATTACGTCGTCTACGTACAGCAGCTGAACGAGCGAAACGTACATTGTCATCGAGCACCGAAGCCACCATCGAAGTTGATGCACTATTCGAAGGAGTTGACTTTTACACGAAAGTGTCACGAGCCCGTTTTGAAGAATTGTGTGCCGATCTATTCCGTCAGACGTTGGATCCAGTAGAGAAAGCGTTGAAAGACGCGAAGATGGATAAAAATCAGATACATGACATCGTATTGGTCGGTGGTTCCACGCGTATTCCAAAGGTACAAAGTCTACTACAGTCGTTCTTCTGTGGCAAGAGTCTGAATCTCTCAATCAATCCGGATGAGGCGGTTGCATATGGTGCAGCCGTTCAAGCTGCTATCCTAAGTGGTGACAAGAGCAGTGAAATTCAGGATGTGCTGTTGGTCGACGTAGCACCATTGTCTTTGGGTATCGAAACGGCTGGTGGTGTTATGACGAAGATCATTGAACGAAATTGCCGAATTCCATGCAAACAAACTCAGACATTCTCAACATACTCCGACAACCAACCTGGTGTCACAATCCAAGTGTATGAGGGTGAACGTGTGATGACCAAGGATAACAATCGACTCGGTACCTTCGATTTGTCCGGCATACCCCCTGCACCACGTGGAGTGCCACAGATTGAGGTAACCTTTGATCTGGACGCCAATGGTATTCTGAACGTAACAGCGAAGGAAATGAGTTCAGGCAATGCCAAGAACATCACCATCAAGAACGACAAAGGACGTCTTTCACAATCCGAAATCGATCGTATGGTGAACGAGGCGGAACGTTATGCCGAAGAAGATGAACGACAACGCAATAAGATCGCGGCAAGAAATAACTTGGAGAGTTATGTGTTTGGCGTGAAGCAAGCGTTGGACGGTGCTGGTGATAAATTGAGTGCTCAGGAGAAGAGTGAAGCGTTGAAGGCTTGTGATGACATCATCAAGTGGCTCGATGCCAACTCGTTGGCCGACAAAGAAGAGTACGAGGACAAAATGAACACCCTCACCAAACTTTGTACACCACTAATGACAAAACTGCATAGCGGTGGTGCACAAGGAGCGTCTTGTGGTCAACAAGCGGGCGGATTCAATGGTGGACATACTGGACCCACTGTTGAAGAAGTAGATTAAACTAATTTATTATAGAAATAGATCTCTACATTAATGTAAAATTTCAGTATCATAGTCGTGAGTTGTTACCTAAATTTTTAAGATTTAACAATTTAAATTAGTTTGTAGAGAAAATATCATGTACAATCAAAAGAGACTGAAAATATATAAAATGATCAAATTATTTATTTATTTATTTAGAATTTCGGTGTTTCAATATACATATTTGCAATGAATATAAGTTGAGAAAATTTTAAAATATGGTTAATATTTAAAAATGTTTACGTTAAATTTTGAATTTGGAAGATCATTAAATATTGGCTGTAGTAATACAAACATTTTAATGCATTTAAATTTCCGTTGTGGTATTTTTATAGTTTTGTCTGTCGACAAAGCAGACTACAAATATAAAGGTATCGGCAAAGCAGTATCAGAGCTACCCAAACCACAAACCATCACTAGGTCGATATAACAGTACACGAAAATAATAAAATAGTGCCCAAGCGGAATTTCAAACATAAAACCCATTTGTTACTAGTTATTATAAACCCTTTATCGAGACCTTTTGAGAAAATCTCAAATTAATGAATGGCAAATTTCACCTTCTTTGATACCAGGCTTGACCTCTAGCTTCACTTCATCCTTCTCCTTCTCGACCTCTAATTTCTGTAAGGTTTATTTATATTCTGAAAGATCAAATGAAGCCAGGTTTGGTTAAAATTTTAAGGGTCACATGGGAACAATTGGTCTACATTTTCGGGAAGGTGATGTCTAGTTTGTAAACAATTTAATTTATATAGTTAGGTTAAATTTGTTTCTATTTTGCTAGGTCAATTTTGTTTACATTTCGATGTGTCAGATAACTTTTGTGAGGTTTTTGCTGAGGTTTAAATTTGTTTAAATGTTAATGGGTAACGTGAGGTCAGGTCTGTTTATATTATTATTTTATTTTTAGAGGTCAAGTGATGTCTAGCAGGAGGTCGGTAGTGATAAAGCTAGGAGTCAGACGAGATCAAGCTAGCGCTAAAGGAAACGGTCAATGATCTTTGCCAGGTTTTTTTTTTTTACATTTAGAGAGGTCACGTGTTGTCAAGTTTGTTTACATCTGATAGGGGCCAATGACATTTGTTTACAACTTGAGGTGCTACGTGAGGTTTTTATACTCTCGCACAGAGTATTATAGTTTTCTTCACATAACGCCCCAAATAGGCGTTTTTGTATATATCTTGCAAACCAATAAAGCTATATAAACCAAACTTTCTGCAGTCGTTTATTTTAGCCGTTTCCTTATACAGTCCAAAAATTAAAGAAATCGGATAATAACCACGTCCACCTCCCATACAAAGGTCAGGTTGAAAATGACTAAAAGTGAGTTAACTCACTAACATGAAACGTCAGAAGCCCCAAAGTTTACATAAAAAATGGCAGAAGGAAGCTGCACTGAGATTTTTTTACAAAATGGAAAATGGGCGTGGCGTCGCTCACTTATGCGTCAAAAATCATATCGACCGATTTCAATGAAATAAAAAAAATATAACACTTTCTTGACACCCTCATGACACAGGTGGAATATGGAAAGCAGATCAAAACCACGCATACTTCCCATATAACTCAATTTTGAATTCTTCTGATTCGTTCACTTTATAATGTATACATAAGGAACCAATGAAGCTAGCGGAATAAAACTTTACACAAATACTGTATTTGAGCTGTGACATCAGTTGTGGAAAAATTGTCAAAATCGGACCATGACTTTTCAAGGCCCCTGATATAGAACATGAAGAACTCAGTGCCTAAGGGTAATTTTTTCACCGAAAATATAGGTAAATCTCTCAGATATTTTAATGTAATTCATTCCCTCTGAATTTTTTTCTTATAAAAGTTTGTCTCTGTACCAAAAATGCTTAAAATCGGGTCATAACTTCCCCCAGATCCCATCTTGGTGGTGAAAACGAGTGAAATCGGTTTAGAAATTACTTCAGTCCCCATATAATATTTATGATGATTTTCGTTATTCTATTGAACTTTATGCCGAATATATGGGTAGAATTGTGTTATCTTTATAAAATTAAGTCAATAAATTGCGAGAGTATAAAATGTTCGGTTGCACCCGAGCATAGCCTTTGTTATACTCTCGCAACAAAAGTTGATAAAGAGAGTATTACAGTTTTGTTCACATAACGGTTGTTTGTAACACCCAAAACTAAACGAGTTAGATATAGGGTTTTAAATACCAAAGTGATCAGGGTGAAGAGTGGAGTTCAAATCCGAATGTCTGTCTGTCCGTCCGTCCGTCTGTGCAAGCTGTAACTTGAGTAAAAATTAAGATATCTTGATGAAACTTGGAAGACGTATTTCTTGGCACCATAAGAAGGTTAAGTTCGAAAATGGGCGTAATCAGACCACTGCCACGCCCACAAAATGGCGAAAACCGAAAAAACTTAAAGTGCCATAACTAAGCTATAAATAAAGCTATGGACGTAAAATTTGGTATGAAGGATCGCACTATGAAAGGGCATACTTGGATGTAATTTTTTTGTATATATCTCGCAAACCAATAGAGCTATATAAACCAAACTTTCTGCAGTCATTTTTTTCAGCCATTTCCTTATACAGCCCAAAAATTACAGAAATCGGATAATAACCACGCCCCCCTCCCATACAAAGGTTAGGTTGAAAATTACTAAAAGTGGGTTAACTAACTAATGAAAAACGTCAGAAACACTAAATTTTACATAAGAAATGGCAGATGAAAGCTGCACTCAGATTTTTTTACAAAATGGAAAATGGGCGTGGCGTCGCCCACTTATGGGTCAAAAACCATATCTCAGGAACTACTCGACCGATTTCAATGAAACTTGGTTTGTAATAGTTTCCTTACATCACAATGATATGTTGTGAAAATAGGCCAAATCGCTTCACAACCGCGCCTACTTCCTATATACCAGAACTTAGAAGACTATCTGAATCGCTTACTTTACAATATATAAAGTAAGCACTAGTGAAGATATCGGTGCAGAGCTTTGCACAAATACTATGTTAATAGTGTGGCAGCCCCATTCTAAAAATCGCCGAAATCGGACCATAGGTTTTTAAGACCCCATATATCGAAGACGAGGGCCTCGGTGCTTCTAACCTAATATTATGGTTTCCAACTTTCAATGGACTTTATGCAATATATATGACGAATATGTGTTTCAAATTGTGTATTATAAATATTAATAAAGTTAAATAAATAAATTGCGAGAGTATAAAATGTTCGGTTGCACCCGAACTTAGCCTCCCCTTACTTGTTCTTTATAGTTTTTTATGGCACGTGAGGTCAAATTTGTTTATATTTTAAGGAGTCCCATCGATGGCAGATTCTTTATATTCTGTTGTAGTTGTTCTATAAATATCATATTAATAATAAAAGAAAATACATATGTATATATATTTTTTTTAATTTTTATTGTTCGCTTCAGTTTATTCAAGAAATTTTCGCAAAACTTTTTACAATTTATATTTAAGAATAATTACAACTACATAACAATTTTCATATCAATTTGAATGTAATATTGTCATTAACATCTTATATATTTGCAAGTTTTGTTTTCTAACAAATATATATATATACTATATAACTAAAATATATGTTACTTATAAGTATGCGTGTACATAAGTACATCTGTATATGGCTTTGCAAAACATTTTATGTGCGCAAACGAAAGAATTTATATGTTAAGTCACAGTTATATGTGTAAGTTGATGACAGCATGTGCTAAGGGTGTAATTACATACATAAGTAAGTTTTGTTTATTCATCGGTTGTGTGGTTTTTAGTTTTTATATAACACTTCGTGTCTTTTTTTATAAAAGCAATTAAGAAATCATGTAATTGGCCGCGCAGACCTAATTCATAAATCAAGTGCAACGAATTTTTTGTTATTCTTGTTGTTGTTGTTTAGTAAAAGCCCAATGGCACATGCTATAAGCGCACTTAAGTGTTAACTATTGTACTTAAGTACGTATTTACGTAAAGTTTAGTTTCTGTTTTTTTTGTGTGGTTGTCTTATTTTTTGTTTTATTGTACAATAAATTTAATTAAAGTAAATATTGAAAGAATAATGAATTTAATTGCAGTGCGCAACAAGTGAGCAATTACAAGGCAAAACTAATTATTACAATTTGTTTGTGTTTGTTTTTTCGTTTTACACGCGCGCCTAAGTTCAATAGCACACTTTATTAAATAATAGAACTAATACAAATTTCGTATGTACATACATATATTACTAAGTATTATTAAAAATTATTTAATTAGTTACATATATATTTATACACAAATAGTTTACGGAATCTTTGGATATAACAAACAACAACTGTGAAAAATGGTATAATTTACGAAAAAAAAATTGATTTTATGTTTTTATAATTTTTATTGAATTAATTTTTTTTTTAAATAATTTTTTTAATTTATGTATATTTTTTAATTTTTTTATTATAATTTTTTTCTCAATTTAATACATTTTGTTTTCAAAATTTTTTAGTAATTTTATATTTTATTTATAAAATATTTTGATTGTCTTTTTCCTCTTGTTTTGTTTTCCAATACTCTTTGTATGATTGTTACTTTCGTTGTCTGGTTGTTGTTGTTTGCTACTTTTTGCATTTCTTTTGTTTTTTTTTTGCTTAAACTATAATTACAATAAATACTTTTATAATTAGAATTTGATTTGTAAATTCTTTTATTTCGTCCACAGATCGGTCGGCAGTTTTCGTGCACCTCGTATCTACTCGTTTTAGATTATGCTACTTGTACTTACATAGTTACGTACATAATCTAAGTGTGTGTTGTGTCAACTTGCGCCGAAGTTTCATTGTTTTTAAGCTGTGTTCCAACCGCTGCTTTCTCCTTCTCATCGGCTTCAAAATCGATTCTTCGTGGTGGATCGTTGAAATCTTGCACCTCACCCGACGCCCAGATCACATAGACAATAGCGGTGACGACGAGCACACCGAAAGCGACCCAGAAAACGAGACGCCATTCGAGTAGCGAAGCCTGAAGAGAAATAAACAAAGTGAGTACCAAGTATTCCTTTCTTATATACTATATTTAAGTGCCAAAGGTTTGTGGAGACCGTATAGCCCCTAACTAAAATCATATATTGTGTTTCTTAACTTATTAGGATTGATTGATATGTTTTTATAGGCAAATGGTCTGTCGGGGGGTACTGAAATCGAGAAGGTAGTCTGATGTTTGATATCTCGAAGTATTTTACTCGTGAAGTAAGGATTAATAGTATTCTTCTCGAAGTTCTTTACACTTGAAGATAGGTTAATAGTATTCTTTAACCTCTTGGGGTGCCAAGCTTTTCAGAAGCTTTGTCTAAAATCATATATTGGGTTTCTGAATGATTAGAATTGAAAAAATGGTCTGTCGGGGGTACAAAAATCGAGAAGATAAATTTGAAGATTGTATTAATAGTATTCTTCTCGAAGTTTTTTACCCTTGAAGATAGATTAATAGTATTATTAGATCTCTTGGGGTGTCAAGCTTTTTAGAAAATCAAATATTTGCTTTCTGAATTGATTAACATTGAAAAGTTATGTGTTTATGTGCAAAATGGTCTATCGGGGGTACTAAAATCGAGAAGATAAAGTCTAAAGTTTGGTACCCCAAAGACTTTTAAATTTGAATATAGGGTTAATAGTATTCTTCTTGAAGTTCTTTACCCTTGAAGATAGATTAATAGTATTCTTTGACCTCTTGAGGTACAAAACAATGCTTTTCAGGCGCTTTGTCTGTCAAAGCTTTATTTAGCTATCCTTCTCCCAAGCTAAATAAATACTGAATATCAAGAAATCTGAAAAGCTTAGTTTAAAGTTCCAGCATTATAGTCAAAGCTTTCTACTACACGGTGTGATATGTATGTATAGTATATACATTTTTCCATCGATCAGGGGGAAGATAGATTTATCAACTTACATTTGGCGTCATTAAGCCCACAAGTGATGGTGACACAACGCCGGTAATCGCACCAATACCGTTGGTGATCGCCATCAATGTACCCGCATAGTTGGGACTCATATCGAGCGGTGTTAGCTTCATGCCCGCATAGAAAGCACCCATAAGACCCATGCAAATGGTGAAGAGTGCGACGACAGCAATACGATCGCAACCAGCATATGAAGCGGCAACCATGAAGATCGCTGGGCCAAAGGCAGCTAAAATGGTGGAAGAATAACATTAAGTATTTTTTGCACACAACTCAAAACAAACCATTTGTCTACTCACCTAAACCAGTCATCATCTTGCGCACATTTGTGATATTCATGATTTTACGTGTAATCAACCAATCGCCGACGAAACCTGAACCCAACGAGAAGATCCACATCATGGCGTATGGTAGTGATGAGTACAGACCGTTAGCCTTAATGGAGAATTGCATAACATCCGCCATGTATTTGGGCAAATCGGTAACCATAATATAGAAACCCCAATCGTGACCGATTTGTGCTGAAATCAAAGCCCACATTGGCAAACTGGTTAAGATGGCGCGCCATGGTGTGGGTGGCAAATTCTTGTTGCGTCCAATGGTACCCATGTGTTTGGTTAGATATTCCTTTTCGCTTGGTTTGATGAATGGATGTGTGGTTGGGTCGCTGTAGCAGAGGAAAGTCTAAAAGTAAACAGAAGATTATTTCAATCTAAACAAGCTCCAATATAACACGTATTTGTATCTCGATTCACTTACGAAAATAAAGAACCATACAATTCCAATGCCACCGAAGAAGTAGAATACCACAGGCCAGTCGTAAGCGTCCAACAATATACCAGACAGCAGATTACCCAAAATTGTACCGACTTGTCCGCCACCCAATACTAGCGCACCCAATTTGCCGCGCTCCTTAATTGGCACCCACTGTGCCAGCAATACGCTCAAAGCCGGGAAGGTCGTACCCTCACCGATACCCATCAGAATGCGTACAACAATCAGCCAAGTCGCACCACCATGGATGATGGCAAGTGGTGTAATAACAGTGAAGAAAGCAGTGGACAATATACCCAAACTGAGCGTCCATTTACCACCGAACTTCTCAGCCAAAAGACCGCCGGGAATGTGCGTCAAAATGTAACCAATATAGAAGGACGAAAGTATATAGCCCTGCAACTCTTCTGACCATTCATATATACCACCACCCTGTAAGGATTATATATGTATACGTTGTTTATTTGCTGCTCTTGCAACGGTAGTGCATCATACTTACACTTGTTTCTGAGTCCAAACCGTCGGCTATGCATACTGCCTCCGCACCACCATCGCTTTCGGTGCGATTTTTCTTAACCACCAATTCGGTAATGGCCACCGAGAGGCATATACGCATCGTATATGCATTGAGTATGGCAAAAAAGCCCATGATCGAAAGGATCACGCGCTGAGGTACGAGGAAAACTGGAATGAAAGAGAGAAGAAAATTAAATTAATTGATGAAGCTGAATATTTGTAAGGTGTTAAATTATGGTAAGAAAGAATATTGCAGTTAGCTTACACTCAAAAATTTCGACTGTCGTTATTTGTAAACATAGAGCTTAAAGCTTAATAAGAAACTTTGAATGAGCTTTTTAAAATTTTTTTCTAAAATCTTTCAAAACACTTCGAATATTTGATAGCTTTCGTAAATCAACTCTCTCAGTGAGGTAAAAAATAGCTTTCGACAAAAGTTGGGAATTTCGTATTTTTTAGGAAGTATTAAATATGTTATTTAATATTTCAATTCGACCTTTACGGCATTCCAAGCGATAACTCATCTGGACAGCTTTTTTTCGTTTGCTCATTAATCATTACGCTCGATCTTGAACTTGTCTATTTTGAGTAATCACAAATCACAGAGAATTCAATTTTCTTTAATTATTTTTAAAGCTATACTTAAATGCTAAATTATATTAGGAAAAAAGCAAATACATTTGTATTCAATTTAAAATTGCATGCTTCGCCGAACTCACGTCAGGTGTCACTTTTGTAGAACACACGTGAACCTCCAATCAATTTTAAATTTTATACATATAGTACATACAGTGGTGGCCATAAATATGCATACTTTAAGCTATTTTATTGGTATTATTTCGACAGTAATTGTTAGAAGACTATAAGAGCATTCAGATATATAAATGACTGCTAAGGTCATTCTGATATAATTTTCCAGAAACATTTGGATATACTATATAAATATTTGTTTTTCAATATTTCAATATATAAGCTTAATGTCTGCATCCTTATTTGTAAAAAAAAGCTTTTCTAATGTGCTTTCAACTGCCGTTTTTGAACTTGTCCGTTTGTTTTTGCGTGCTATTGTGTAATTACGGAAGTAAATGTACGCAATTTATTTCATATTAAATTTAATGAAGTGTACAACAATCACACAATCAACACTGTTAGTGCCAAATTATCGAATAAACGACGCGGGGGGGTAAAAAGTTGCGACAATGTATGCGCTCAATGAGCCGTTAATTGGATTGCAATTGTTTTTTTCTTCTCATAAGCTAATTTAATTTGAAAAAAAACTAATTTGAAAGAGATCTTTGAACCAAATTTGAAATGACTGTTAGAATTTGTATTTTATATATTATTTAATAATACATAATATTGAAATCTGTAATTAACAATATCGAAGAATATCTCGAAAGAAATTTTCTCTAAATTGTTAAAATATTTCGGTTTTAAGCTAATGAAGGCATAGGTATATATACTCTTTGATATAAATGAAAGCCTTATCAGATTGCTTTGAAGCAACCGAAACTAATGTTTAACGATTTCAGTTTCTTTTCAGCGATGTACTTTTTTGAAATAATAAATTTATAGTAATTTTTTTCCTATGTCGATTTCATTTCATTGAAACAAATCAACTTACTTTATTTCTTTAGTAAGGGACTAATTGACATTTATCATCTAATGGCATGATTTCGGTTAGAAAAGTAGAAGTGATATCAAAAAGAATTTAACTATAATGAAGTTTGAAAATTTATTAAGCATAACAATTACTATATTTAAGAACATTGATTATACGCAGACTTATAGAAACTATTATTGTAACTCAATAATTAATGAAGCTTTCGAATAAGCTTTCATTTCCATTCACAAAAAAAGTTCTAGCGAAATATGCCTTTCAATAAAGACAAACGTATTTCTACAAAGAAAAACTATTATATTAGATAAAATTGATTATCTTATTCATATAAAATTAACTGAATGATTCACGAAGATTTCGAATATGCTTTCACTTATATCCACATCTCTAATCGAATGGAAGCTTTCCATATAGTCGAAAGCATGACGTTGTTAGTAATTTTTTTTAAACCGACTTAAATATAACATATTCATAATTTGCAATATATTATAAAAATATAGAAACAGGTGTGAAAATAAGGAATGATTGATTTTTAAAGACTACATAAGAATATCAGCCTAAAACCAGTTCAACTGATTTGAGAATGGTTTGGCACCTAGGTGTATGCTATATATGTATGTGTATGTTTGTTTTTTGTTGTTGTAATTGATTTCTGTAGGTTAAAGAGCGCTATTAATTGTATAAAATTATCAAATAGCTTAAAACAAGTTGAGTTCTATTCAATTTTTCTTTTTTTTTTTGTTTTGTTTCACTTTTGAGTTAAAAGACCTCATTGAAGGTTTGCCCTGTCTCTCTTCGTAATTCAAACTTGCTTAGTGTAAATGAAGTAAATTTTATTGTGCCGATTTTAGAATGTGATTAGCACAATGTACTTATTTACATAATGTATGTACTTGTAGCTTTGGTAGGTATTTGTGGTATGAATAATGCGCAGACACGCAAATTATGCTACAGACATACATTCATATGAAATTGGGTTAAATAAAAGCTAATTACATGAAATTAAAATGGCAAATTAGTAGTATAAACAAAACATACATATATTTATTGCATTTTTAATTACTGTTTGTATATGTTTGTGTGTTTGTATGTATGTAATTAGGGATTCATTCATAATTCCAATTTATATTAGCGTTTTACTTTTATCGCTTTGGATTATATAATGACATAATAATAACTGCATTTGAGTATTCTTAATCTCGCTCACTCAAATGGTAGTAAATTTACATAATTATTGCCAGCTGTCTGCTTTGTTGTTGCTGTTGATTTATATATATACATATACTCTTGTATGTTTGTATATATTTCCTGTTAAAAATTGAAAAAAAAGGTTCACAGCAAGAATAAATATTCACCTGTCTGTGTTTGTAGGTATGTACTCGTATGCAAGCACAGCGCACGTTGCCAGAGTTAATCATTTAAAACACACGTTGCACAAAAAGTAAAAGACAAGTGATTGTAAAAATGTTTTTGTGCTGCACTCTTAGAAATTAAAAAAAAAAAATTTTAAATGAATTATTGTAAAAAAATTACACTCGCTTTCGAAGTACTACTAACTACTCATTAAGGTAAAATATTTTTTTTTTACATACATAGGTACCACATTCTAAAAAAGTTAATTACTTAGTGAATACGCTCATTAAGCGCTACTGCAACTTGCTGACTTTCGTTTCAAGTTCAATTAAAAAATTGTTGGTGGAGAAAATAAAATATTATTTTTACTATTAAATAATTTTATTTTCACATTACTACGCTGCTAATGACAAAGTTTTGTAATTAAAATTGAAAATTTAATTCTTTCCTATATAAAAATTTCAGGTTTACACTGAAATTCCTAGTTAATTTACTCTCACTAATGTTAATAGTACAGTGTGTTTCAAATATCATTGCGCTTTAAGTATTATTTATTATAATGATTGCATTTTAATTTTTTTCTCATTTTGCCTCACTCTAATATTTTTCTTTGCTGTCAGTTCGAAGCTTGTGTTTCTTGATTTATCGTACTTCACAGCTTAAAACGTTGATTTGTAAGCTCATTAGACTAGCAATCTTTATATCGGCAGATATATGTATGTATAGTATATGTAATTACATGTTGATGCACGTGACTTTTGTGGTTTCAGTATAAATGGTTCCACTGACACGAATTTTATCGTTTATGAAAACTCTAATTTCCTAGAAGTTGTCATATTATAAAGCTAAATTTAAAGCTGAAGTTTTTCTGATTTAGAATTAATAACTTTATTAAACATTTAGTTCAATGGGTGTTTCGAAGGGTTGGGTGGGTTTCAGAGGTTGAAGAAAGGGTGTTATAATATTTTACTATTAAGTTAAGGAAGTTTGAGTTATGGAAGGAAATTTTGTATTATTTAGCTTCTAAACGCCATTGTCCATTCAAGAGTTCGAGTAATACAGATCTTCGAGTTATGGACAATTGTATCAATCAATCAATTGTATTTCATTTAAATAATTCAGCATATCAAAAATACATATTTAAACCATATTTTGTGAAATTGTTATTCAAAAATTCCAAAAAATCAGCCCTTGGTACTTCATTTCTTTTGTTAGACTTCAACAATGCTCTTGCCGTGAACTACATAACACATGGTCGTCAATTGTCGTTATTGAACGAAGAAAATAGAAAATTATTAAAATTTGAATTTTAAACACAGTTTGAACAAAAAAACTAATTTTTCTGTAAAATTTTCGCCATATATTGGCTCGAAATATTTAGTCGAATTTTTCGAGAATATTTTAAACATGTTGTACTATTTAATAAAAATTATTTTGAAATTTTATTAATTTTATTTTTTTAAACATCTCTGGTACTCAGACAATGTTTTCGTATATTTTCGAATTTTGTGTATTTTGTCGTAAATTACTATTTTTATATTTTTACAGTTTAATATTTTTCAACAGTAAATTATAAATACGTGCCAAAATGTAAATTTTTAAATACATGGTCTATTAAACATTACACAACGTTATAATAAAATATATTTTCACTAATTTAACTAAAAAATTGTGACTAATATGTGCTTAGTTTTTAAATAATATAATATTATATAATATTTGAATAAATACAAGCTTCGAAACGCCAGTCTTCGAAACCAATCGAATGCACAACTGGTATAAAAGCAAGCGACTGGTATAATCACATAGACATAGGTATAGTAAACGAATATAAGGGTGCCTGCTGAGTGGACGCTCAAAGCCGAGCCGAGCTTAAAGCTTAAAGGAATGTTATTTACTACTTTACTACACTACATTCCTTATTCACGAAATTTCGCGCTAATTCTCGCATGTATTCTGCGATACCAAAAAATTGACAGCGCAGCTTTCAGCTCGGCTCGGCTTTGAGCGTCCACTCTGCAGGCACCCTAACATTTTAATATGGTATTCACCTATACTATAAAATGCAAATTTTTTTAAATATTGGAATTAAAAATTACATGTTCGGTAATTATTAAATTTTATTAAAGGCCATTTAAAGGTATTAAAGAAATAAGTAGCAAATTTTATATCTTTTTGCTGTAACTTTTCGAATTAGAAATAAAATTTTTCATTTAGTAACATTTTTGAAATCAATACTTTGAATTAAATTGATGGTGTTTGCATTAAATAGATTTTTTATGAAGAGAGTATTATACCAACTGTAGTATTACAAGCATAGTCGCATAAAACGGCGGTTAGGTAATGAAATTTGATATAATTAATCGTTAAAATGACTTATTTGTGTAATACAGACGTGTTTTGTGGTGAAAGATATAATTTACGTTGTAAAGAGAGTATATAACCGAAGCATTATAGCGACAACTTCTACTAAAAGCTTGTTTGTAAACTTATATAGGCTGCATATGTATGTATGTATACACTGCTTGGTATTCACCTATATCACATAATGTTATTTGAGCCAATTCTGTAGAATTAAAAGCCGCTAAATTACTATTATAGTCTATTTGAATCTCGGCCGCAATTAAATTACGTGCAAAATGCTCATATAATCTACGGGTGGTTTACATTTCCGACTCTTACATACATACATATGTACATACATTAATTAATACACTCGGTATGATCGATATGATCTAGTAAATAATATACATATGTATGTACATATAGTAGAGTATGAGTTAAAGTTCTCTGTAATCATTAAGTTGTTGAATTATTTGCTTAATTATAGATGTACTATATAAATAAAATGTCGAAACAAAGGAATTAACAGTGCGAAAACGTGTATGCTATAAAAACAAACAGAAATGTATCACCTGTGATTTTTTTAGCCCACCAGATACAATGTACGCGGTGTGTTCAGAAATTAACGGGAATTTTAGTTTTGTTTTTTTCAAAAATTATTTATTTATCCGTCTACAAAAATGTTGTCGCCTTTAAAATAGTCCCCACTGGATATCAATAAACTTCTTCCAATTGTCGAAACACTTCTTAAACTCGTGTTTGGGGATAACCTCTGGTTCTTTTAGCGATTTCTCATATGCTTGTACGGCCCTTTAAAGTTCTCTTTATTTTTGGAAATAGGAAGAAATCACACGAAGTGGGGTGTCTGACGAATATGGATATCGTTACAGTATTGTTTTGGCCAAGAATTCCCGAAGAAGCAACGAAGTGTGTGAGCTTTTGACAAACGAAATTCGCCAAACTCATAAAAACACATCTAAGCTTAACGGCTGCTATAGACAAAGCAATCAATGGTAAATTTTTTAAATTAGAATCTCCAAACTCGTGAATTTTTATATTTATAATTCCCGTTAATTTTTGAACATACCTCGTATGTACATATATGTAAGTTTGTAATTATTAATGTCAGTGGTCACACTATTCATTACTCTGATACAAAAAGATGATATTAAAAATGTTTAAAAAATATAAAAAATTGTTTACAATATACTAAAAAATATATAAACAAAAAAATTTATCCCAACAAATGTAGCTTCATATATGTATATATGTATCTTCTGCTCGCTTTTTTTCCTCTTTTTCAGTGTTATTCATTGTTATTATTTTTTCATTACCTCAATTGTTTCATGGAATAACGTGTTGAGGTGAAATTACTTTATTTTCATATTGAAATTTATTTTTAATTTTTAGTTGTCACATTTAATGGATTTGCGGCGAAGCATTGAATTCCACTGAAACAATGAATTGCTATAAATAGAAATTAATATGTGTACAGCTGGTTGTTTCTAAAATAATTGTATGCACAAGCAAGCTGGAGGAATCTATATCTAACTCAAATTTAATTTAAAAAAATAATTAAAACATTAAAAAAATTATATTAAGGGCGGGGTAAGGGTTTTCACTTTCGAAAAATCTAATTTTTTTTTGGTTTTATCTTATTGATTAACATTTCAAGAATATGTCCTCAAAATTTTAATCCGATCTAAGCAATATTCTTGAAGTTATTGTTTAATTAGTCTCGGGGCCTTTAACGCTCTAACTCTAACAGCTACGGCTTTAAACGCTTTTTTCTCAAAACTACTTTTTCGAAGTCCGTGTTCACTGCCATTTGAAAACTACTCGATCGATTCATTTCAAACTTTGAACACATTTTCTTCATATAAAATACCTCCCCCCTACGTTTAGTAAATTTTTCTTTTTAACATTAAGGGTGTTTCCCACCCCGAAAATGGCGGAAATTTTAGTCGAAAATAACGGTTCACACTTTAGATGGCCGCCAAAAATTTTTAAATAAAAAAAATAATAATCAGAGAACGTTGGGGGGAAGATTTGTTTAAAATTGAACTATGGTTTTTCATTTTCGGATAATTTCCGGCCGAGTTACAGTGAACACCGCAAATTGTTTATTTTACAAGACGTCCTAGGGGAAGTGCTGTCACGGGCTAATGGTTTAATATTTTTGCATGAAAATTTTACAGAACATAGTCAAGACAATGCTCAATAATGTATAGAAGATTTGAATAAAATTGCTTAAACGATATTTGAGAAAATCACAAAAAAGGTTTTTTTTTTTTACGCTGAAACCCTACCCCTCCCTTAATAATTTCGAATTTATTTAATTAATTTGAAGAAATTAACCTCGAAACAATCTTTCACTGATATGCAATCCTATTGAGAACGCATACATAAATACTATATATTATAAATATATTCTTAATTTACTTTCAATCTTCATTTCCAATAATCCAACATTCCATATGACATTGCTTTTGATATATTCTTGTTCCCGATTTGAAAAAAAATAAAACCATTTTTACCCGTTTTCTGCGTATAAAATGAAATGTTCACTGCCAAACGAACCGTAGAAAAGGTGATAAGCAGTTTTTTTCTGATTTATAATCTTTCTGTGCGCACTTCAACAAATTAATATATAGTAGCTTGAAATCTCTGGAACACATTCTTTATATGTATTTATTTGAACTGTGAATTATTGCCGAAGAAATGCCATCGAATACTCTCAAGTTTTCTATCCCTTTAAATATATTATTCTTTTAATATCAGGTCTAGGAAGTACGGTTGTAAATTTCAATTTGACATTTTTATTACTAATGAATTTTAGTTTAGAGTCTGATAAGTATGCACTTTCACTACGGCCTTAACCTTACACAATACCCAAAGTTGGTTGCTAAATTTTCAAAAATATTTTTTTTTTTTTTGGAATCAATTTAATTTATAGTTGTTTTTATAAGAGTCTACGTATGTATGTATTATATCAGTCATAAAAAAATAATTTCTAGCTAGAAATCAAAAGAACTTAAAACGTGTTCTATCAGCAAACAATCACTTGCCAAGGTGGAATTCTCTTTTACACTCTTATGCGAGTGAAGTCGCTTTTTATCAGTAAATATGTTAAGTGATCTAGAGATGAAGTAACAACGAAAATCGAAAGAGGAAATAAATAGTTTCGATCTATTCGGACTATAGAAAATGTGATATTAGATGGATGACTGTCAAGTCTCCATAATAAGAAGTACATGATTTTTTGTCTGGTCAAGGGCTGATATGATCCAAATTAGGTAGAGAAATAGATATGTGTAAAGAACTAGTTAGTGTTTGGCATTTGATTCGTTAGATTAGGCCATGTATTTGGTATGTTAGGGTCGAATTGGAATAAATGTGTGTTTAACAGTCGCGATACAACTCGAACTATTCATATGCGCTAGATGGTGTTTAGACTCCCAGTATGGGGAATTCATTGTATATCCATATGTGATGCAATAACGAGTTAACACCACGAACTCTGGGCTCTTAAAACATCTCGTTGATCCGAAACGTCTAGTTATTGGATTTGATATTCGGACGAAAGTGAACAGTCGTATGGAGATCTAAATAGCTAGAGCTTCATTACAGAATATGGGTATGATGATCAATTCACTGAAACTCTTTAAACTCACTATTTACATTTACTTGAAACAGAATTTCTTAAATACTTAGATCATTTTAATTGATGTACTTAAATTTACATAAATCCGAATAGTACAAGCCTTTTCGAATGATCTACAGACATACAATTTTGAATGATATATTATACTTTAAAAGAATATCAGTATAATAGACATAACTTTTTGGATTATTTGATTGTTTCATTTCTAAAGAACTTGAAGAATATATCAAGAAGCAGATTTATTCTTTGTTTTTGAAAGTTTGATTTTCAGTGAGTGATTTACTGCGTTAATAGTCTTGTCTTGATTGTCTGACTTAACCTAAAATTTGACTAATGGGATTTATAAAATATGTTTAATCTATTTTTAAAATTATTAAATTTAACACTTCATTGTTTTTGTAGTTTCTAGGTTTCTAGTTTATGTTAATTTCTGTTTTAAATTTTTTATTTTTGTATCTCTACTGTCTCGAATATTCTACTACGCTACTACTGACCCATAAATTTATGCGTTCATTAAACCATTGTAGTATGGCAACCTTGAACGCTTAACAGTCACTAACTTAAACTCCAATTAAACTATTCATTTCATTTATTTAACAAAAAAAAAAGTTTAAATCAAAGCATGCGTGTAGCAAATCACTTGCAAACTGCACAGACATGTTTAGAAGTCGGTTTATTAAATATTAAAACATAAAAAATCTTGTTTAATATTCTATTGTGTATTAATAATTCTTTACAATTTTGGCTAAACTCATTCTAATGCATAACGCATGACATTATTTTTTATAGACATTGCCACTTAATATGCCAGACACAATGAGACACATATGTACTTACATTTGTGCGGGTGTTTGTGTATTCTGAAGAAATATTTCTTACTTTTTAACTTTTTTGGCTGCAGGAACCCATATTAAAATGCTAACTCTGAAATTTAACTGCGAACGTGATTTGCTTGCAAAAAAATATAATAATTCTGTCTAAATGAGTGGCGCTACGAAATGCATGACAGTGGTATTTGCACGGTTTCAAATATCGAAAAACACATGTACACATATTTCCAGTTATGTTGTGTGGCTAGCTGAGGGGTTAGACAAAGTCAATTTGTGCGCGTGTATATAGATCCCTCTTGAATAATTTATTTTTTTTTTTACATAATTCACATAATATAAATCAATGTGCCTAACAATAGCTGCCCATATATAAATATATACACATAAAAAATGTTTAAACAACAATCGTTTAGCATTAAAATGTGTATTAAGTTGCTATGCATGCCACTTATTGTTGTTTTTGCATGCCATACAGGTAGCCGGCATTTTTTTTCTCCGACAGCTATGTTGACAAAAGTGAGTGAACTTTAGCATGCCGTTTATACATATGAATGAATTTACTATACTAATTTTATACATTTTTTTATACTTATGTATATACAAACATATGTGTTACGTGAAATCATAGTCACCTGTGAGCGCTCTTTTCATCAATGTCAACTACATTTATGTTTATTTATATACTATACTATAAACTTACGTACATACTTATCTACATTCCGATGTTAGTCAAATATTTATACAACATTCTATATACTACTTCCTGTGTCAATTTAAAATTCATTCTATTATTATACAAAAAACGCCGTTGCATATTTTATTTAACACTTTCGGAAGCGCTCAATTATGTTTTGTGTCTATAAATGTGCGCAATAAAATTGAAATCAATTAAATTGTACACATTATTTTATTGATTGATAGCAATAGAATTCAAAATCAAACTTTTAAAAGTTGATTTCCTTTTTTAATTAATTTAATGCCACATGCGCGACATTTGTTTGATATTTTTTTATTTTATTTTGTTTTATTTTATTTTATTTTATTTTATTTTAATTTAATTTTATTTTATTTCATTTTTATTTTCATTTATTAATTATTTTTATTTTATTTTATCTTATTTTAATTTAATTTTATTTTATTTCATTTTTATTTTCATTTATTTATTATTTTTTTATTTTATCTTATTTTATTTTATTTTATTTCATTTGTATTTTCATTTATTTATTATTTATTTTATTTAATTTTAATTTTAATTTTATTTTATTTTATTTCATTTTTTTCATTTATTTATTTTTTTTTTTTATTTTATTTTATTTTGTTTTATTTCATTTTAATTTTATTTTATTTCATTTTTATTTTCATTTATTTATTATTATTTTTATTTTATTTTAATTTAATTTAATTTTATTTTATTTTTTTTTTATATATTTTCAATTCTTTTATATTGCTATTTTTAAACTATTTAATATTACTATTTTTAAACTATTTAATATTACTATTTTTACTACTATTTGTTTAAATGTTTTTGTTATACAAATCGCTGCGCTCAATCCAATTATTGACCTCAATAATTTAACTGCCGACATGCGAAGATCAATAATCGATTCAACTTTATTTGCTTCGGGGTTTCTAAATTATTTTATTGCGTCTTCTGTCGTTTCTATTTAAAATTTTAGTTAAATAAAATCTTTTGTTAATAAATAACGGAAGTATTTTATTTTTATAAATATGCGCATTTGAAAAATAGTTATCGATATGATTTACAGCGATTTACACAGTTTTAGAAATGAAATCGGTCCATATTTTTTTTGTACAAGTACTGAAAGCTTTCAAAGAATTAAAAAAAAATATTAGGTCTACAACTTTGCTTCCGCCGTTTTCCAATAGATGTCTCTAGGGTCAAGCACTGGTCGATTAAGTCGATTAAATCGTTTTATATCGATCTTGGACATTTGTGTCAACATTAACCCAAAAAAATATTTGTAGAGATTTGTTTGCATCCCAAACTTATTCTCAACTGAAAAAATGTCACTTTTTGAGCCGAATTCTCGACATTTGCACGGAATACGTATGGTGCCAGAAAGATGGTCAAAAGTAGTAGCTAGCGACGGCCAATATTTTGAATAACATTTTTGTAACCGTTTTTATTAAAAAAAAGCCTTAAATTTACAAAAAAACGGCGGAAGCAAAGTTTTAGACCAATAGAAATAAAGACTACTTCAATAATAATAATTGCTACAATTTAATCGAATTATCTATCGATAATTTTCACCAAACTTCTTACGAAAACTTCTTACGTAAATATATATATTTTATAATTTCTATATATTTTCTGATAATTTTTTTTACACAAACTTCTTAATCATAACCTCAGTTTTATTGCGAGGAAACGATTGAATTCTCTTGGCTCATTAGTTATGGCAAAATGTGAGCTAATTTACATCCGAATAACACATGAAGGGTCACAAGTAGATAGCTCTTCCGACTGTTGTGATTTATGCTTAATAATAATCCCGTACAGCGTGGAAATTGGAGCAGATAAGCGTCGAACCTGTCTGCGAATGTTATCTCGCAGTTCTTTCGCACAATCTCATACATATTTATAAGTGAATATTTAGTATGTACAATGTATGTACATTGTACATATGTATGTTTAAACAGATATACTATGTCTATATAGAACTATCTTTCTGTCGAATGGAAATTTTTTGGAGAGAAAATAAGAGAAAGAATGTCCAGCTTACAAAATCGTTTATATAAAAATCAACAGCCATCAGCGTCTTATTTACAAAATTCATGATTTAATAGTTTCTAGTTTCCAAAAAGGAATTTCACATGTGATTGCTTCGAAAAGTAGTTACAAATCTAGTCTTTTTGGACTAGTCTGCTATTTTCAGTACTTCAAAAACTAGTATTTTTCTGACCAGTTTGATGTTTCCCATATATAATATTTCCAAAACAACACGCCAGCTGCCAATATTCTATAAGATATATATTTATTTATAATACCTTAAGCACTTTAATCATTTTATTTATGCATTAAGTGAATGTCATTTAAGCGAAAGTGATTGACTCAGCAATTTTTTTTTGTTTTTTTTTTTTTTTTTGTTAATCTATACGTGATAATATGTGCCATGGGCTTTGTCAAGAGGTTATTAAATAAATCTTATCATAAAACTGTATTTATTATATAGAAATAATAATCACTGAGGTTTGATAGATAATAACCTATATACATACATACATACATATATATGCACATACATATAAGTACATAGATAGAATAATAATAATGTATATTCTTGCAAATACGTAGATATAAGCTATAGTTAATCAGGTTCATCAGCAATTACATATATTAAATGGTTTATGTTTATATGTATGTACATATGTGCGTACTTTAGCGCGCTTTAAACGCTTTTCAACTGTATCAAAGTGTCATAATTATCATATCAACAGTTAATAAATACAGTCAGCGTCATATTTCATCGTACGGTACTCTAAATTGAAAATTTCCGTTTTTAATCCACTCAAATGAAAAAAGTTCTTCTATAAATAAAAGAAAGCTTGGAAATTGATTGAATATATTTCAAAATAAAAATGATAAATTAAAAAAAGCTTAAACTGAACAATTTTTTTGCGTCATATTTTATCGTACGTTACACTTTTATGTAATCAATATCTTCACTATTATGTTATACGCGATACATTTGTTTAGAAACTTAAAATATAGTAGTTTGTGGGTCTTTCATTCTATTTAGCATCGAAGAGATGAGTGTAGCTGTAAAAGTAGTTGGTATTTTGTTCCACTCTTCTTTTAAGCCCTTTTTTGAAGTGACACATACGAAATTGTATGTTTTTAAAGATTATTTTTTATATAATCGCTTAAGTATTCAATGGGATTGAAGTCCGAGCCTTGTGGAAAGGTGTGAAGCTGTTTCGCGTATTATATAGCATCCATTCGCGAACCAATTTTTTCAAGCCCATTTTTTCAACTGACTGCTTTAAATTTTGCTTCAAAATTTCTAAATATTGTTCATTGTCAATTTTCTTCTAATAAAGATCAACTTTTCAACTCCAGAAACTGTCATACATCCCCTAACAATCAAGTTTCTTAAACCTTATTTAACAGTACTTCGCAAATTTTTAGTAAGAAGCGTTGTGTCCGGTTTTCACTAAATTTTTTATGGTCCATCATCGCCGAAAAGATTAAATATGCTTTCGTCTGTGAAAAGTACCGTCTGTCAAATGTCAATACCCTTCCTCAAGCGCTGATTTGCGAAAGTTATGCGTTTTTGACTGTTCGATTCAGATATAGGCGGTGTTCGTCTCGCTGTTGGTGAAGATAACCATTACGCCGTAATGTTTTCTGAATTATATACTTGCTCAACCATATTATGAAACTCTTTCCATTTCACTGCCTGTTTCTGAACAGCTCACACAACATTTTTTTCGTACCTTATCCCTAATTATGTCTATCATTAAGTGTTCGCGCGCCTCTCGATCCATTTTTTTATTCTCTAATATTATTTTTATAAACGAATCTAGTATGTGCTGTATTGTAAACTTATATTTAGAGGTAGTTTTATCAATTTCGCTCATTGATTTTGCTTATTTTCGTTATTATATCATAATTTCTCTAAGATCTGAGGAAGTTTCATATTTATTCTCTATTATTGTCAAAATAGGAAATAACCACTGGTCCACTTCACAGCACGTGATAAACTGATTCCACTTCTATGTTGAAGCTATTTTCTTTTAAAATGATAACAAAAAACTCTTAAAAGTAACGATAAACAATGCCGTACGATGAATTATGACGCAGCAACTTTGAACATTAAGCCAATTTTTGAGTTTTTACATTTAGTTTGCAAATAATTTTTTCAACTGAAATATGAAATATATTTTGTTTTTTATTTTGATCAGTTCATAGAAGAACTTTTTTCATTTAAATGGATTAAAAACGGAAAATTTGATTTGATGATGTTTACATATACATATGTGGCGGTATGTATAACCGTATAAATATGTTAGTAGTTTAACTGACAGCTGTCAAATGTTTGAATACTTGCTAGCATCGAATGGAAGTTGTTCACTTTTTAATACCGTCCTTCATTCTATTTTAACCTTTATATATATATGTATATATATTTTAAATTTTATCTTTTTTTTAAACCATATTCCATTTTTTATTATTTGTATTTTATTTTATTATCTTTTTTCTTATTTTATCTTTCATTTGTTATACTTCTTAATTAATTTATGTGCGGTGAGGTATTAAGAGGTAAATGAAATAAAAATGTATACTCATTTGAACTTGCTTAGTAGTCAGTCTCGAATTGAAGCTAGATATCTAGTACTCTGCTATTCGATATATTGAGAAAACCATAGTTTGAATAACTCTTTATACATATTAACAAAATATTTGATATCGACTGGAGACGAATTTTGGAAAATTTTTAGTCTAATCTCCTCAGCTTTGTTTTCAATTCTCCAATTCACTGAGGAATGATTTATTAAATTCTCCATTAAAAGATATGTATAAGGAGGTATTACTTTATTTTCTATTCGATTCTGTTCCATATCTCTCCAAATAACTCTGTATTGGTTTCCGTTATTGATTATCTATCGCTTCATACTTAAACGATATCTTTCACTTTTCGCCAAATGTCAAGTTATTGCCAACTTAGCATTCTAATCAATAAACTTCTTCAAAAAACGGCGGGCGCAGGCAATTAAAATTTGACACCACTATCGCTCTCGCGGTCCTGAACAGTGTTGGTACGCAGCAACAATTAAATAATAAATAACAATTATTTCAACAATGCCATAAACATGGCAATTAACTAAGTCGATTTCAAATTTATATAGCCATTTATGGCGCGTCATAGCTAATAGCATTTTAGGGACTCGCTTATCAGTCATAAGAAGAAGCACGGACCTGATTAGTGTTTAGTATTATTGGCAAGGTTGTTCGATTGTTTGTATGTATGTGTTTATCACGTGTGTCTGTATGTTTTTATGAGTGTATATATGTATAATCTATCACATATAGTTCCATATATATTTTTTGTTGCGTCTTATATTGCGTCCAACTAATCATCTGATATAAAACAATGCGGCATATCAGAAGTAAGCGTTCTTAGATTAACTATATACAATAAATATGTATGTGTTTAGCTGTATATTAACGTTAGTATTTTGTTTAAAAAATCATAAAATATGGAAAAAGTAGAGAACCCAAAACAGGCCATACGATATTGAATTCAACAAACAATTTTAACATGTCACATGATTGCCCATATCTGAGAAATTTTAATCAGATTTGAAGCTCTAACGTATGAATAAAATATCATACATGAAATTTATCTCACTTTAAATAAATTGGCAAATTAATCGTAAAGGAGCATTGGGCGGAAAATTTGTTACGATTTTGACCAGATCGTACTGAGTTGCTCTCACTAATTTCTGGTATAAAATATTACATGATCATTTTTATTAAATATAACGTTAAATTTTTAAACTAGATGTTTAATCAAAATGAAATTTTATGTTTTTCTTGTTGTAAATTGGATCCAATAAACATGATCTTTTAAGACTTATATTCTATAATAAAATATATAAACGAGTTAGAGGGTTCTTCTGCTACTCAGTTCCAATCTCTTGCAACTTTTATAAGCACATTTTACGCTCTAAAAGTTAGCATAGTATTGCAACTTTTCACTTTTTTTATTCAAAATTTTAGCACATCATTTTCCCATGCCTGGATTTTGACATTCCAGACGGTTCAATGTTCTCAACGAAATGCTATTTGAAATAAATGCGAGTGAGTCGCTTCAGCGTTGAGCTATTTGACATGTGTCCAAATGTGTTTGCATACAAGTCTGTTTTTGTGTACACTCGCCTTTAGATAACCCACAACAAGAATTTATTATGAGTGTAGTACCAACAACGAAAAGCGTACTATTCAGCACGGGTTATGAGTTTCACGTGGTAGCTCGTGCAACCGTTATTAAGTGAATGGTCTTTTCAAGCATTATACTTGTTTTGAATAATTAATTAATTCTTGGAATCCATTTAATTTCGAAATTCATAAATTATAATATTATAGACAAAAGTTCGGTTAATTGCGCTTAAAATGTGATAAAAAGTTCATTTAATTATTATTGTTGACTTTCTAAACTTAATTGTGGTTTTTAAAATGCTGTGAATTTATGCATACAAATTTAACACTTGCGATACGGATTTTATACTGATTATGTGTAAAAATTAATAAACTTTTTTATTATTATTTCAATTCTAATCAATTATACCAGTTTTTATACCAGTTTTTTGTTCGATTCGCCATACTTTGTAGAGTGAAACTGATATTTGAATATAAATAGGTCGAAATTAATATTTAACATATGTTGATATAGCTTGTTATTGTAGCTTTATTCGATTATACCAGTTTTTATACCTTTTTTGCGATTCGCCAAACATTCTAGAGTGAGTCTGATATTTGAAGATAAATAGGTCGAAATTTATATCTAAATTAACATTATTGTAGCTTTATTCGATTATACCAGTTTTTTGTTAGATTCTGTTTTTTTTTTGGATTCGTATCATAAGGAAATATTTATTAGGTCTACAACTTTGCCTCCGCCGTTTTCCAATAGATGTCTCTAGGGTCAAACACTGGTCGATTAAATCGTTTTATATCGATCTTGGACATTTGTGTCAACATTAACCCAACAAAATATTTGTAGAGATCTGTTTGCATCCCAAACTTATTCTCAATTGAAAAAATGTCACTTTTTGAGCCGAAATCTCGACATTTGCACGGAATACGCATGCTGTCAGAAAGATGGTCGGTCAAAAGTAGTAGCTTGCGACGGCCAATATTTTGAATAACATTTTTGTAACTGTTGTTATACAAAAGAAGCCTTGAATTTACAAAAAAAAAAAAACGGCGGAAGCAAAGTTGTAGACCAATAATATTTTTTAATATTTTATATATACTTTTAAAGAATTTTTTAAATTTATGTTTTCAAAAAAAATTGTGAAAAATATATGTACTATATTTCTTTGTAATTTTTTTCTCTATGAGTATTGAAAGGGTTAACTGTATTGCTGTTGTTTTCTATTTCAACTAATTTCCAAATACGTTTAAGAACGAGTTTAACGCATCTCTTGATATCTATAAATTGGTAACGGTAAAAAAATGCACGGTTTTTGAATATTTTATCATTTATTTTCTTGTGAAACATTTTTTTTCTTAACAAATTAACAAAATTAAGTTTAGAATCCAGTCTTTTAAGCGCCGAGTCTCCCGCCAATGCAGGTGATTTGCATAAATTTGCATTTGCTGTCGGCATGTTATCGTAATTTTATGCGTGTATTTTGTGTGAGCTTTCAGTACGACGTTTACATAATTAACTAATAGCATGCTTACATATAAACATGTACCTATATATATAAATTTTATATATCTGTAGATATACATATATGTATACTCGTATATAAAAGCTTGTAAAAAAGTGTCAGTTTGTGGTTTCAATTCTGAGCGCTTAAACATTTCCTGACTTCGGTTCTTAGTTGCCAAGTGTTTAAGCCTGAATTGTGTAATTTATACTTAATCGAATTTCGATTCAGCTAATTGCTAATTTTATACAATTTTATTGCATGTATGTTAATTAGTTTATTTTCTGTGTCACAGACGATGAAAATGACGCTTACGCGTAATTGTGCTAATTTTAAAGAAATGCTTTACAGACCGGCATATACATATATTGGGATGACATTAATTTTATTTTAAATTAATGATTTTTATTCATAAATATTTTTTTGCCGTTTAAGCTCTTTGCTTGAAATCATATAGCGTTTAGTTGTCGAAAAAACGAAATAGAACCCGATATATCGATACCATAATATCTGAAATTATAGCAAGATTAGTGAGTACAAAATTATTACTGCACTCCAATAAAACAAATCATTGAACATTTTTATGTTTTTGCAAAAACAAATATCCTTTGATATGCTTATCACTTAATATATGCTTTTATTGCTATTAATTGGTCGTGATAAATTTTTATTTTCTTCTATGGTTACTAATAAAATTGTCCACATTTTGTACGAAGCATATAAATGAATTTATATTTGTGGCATACTCGAATAACCTTGAACACTTGACACATATGTTATGTAATGAGATAAGCTTTTTCGATTTTCGCGTAATCAGCGACCACAAAAACCCCCGAATAACAATTTTCAAGCGATTCCGATGAATTTTTCAAAAAAGCGTCTGCCATATTGGATCCGCCATTTTGAATTTTGAAAAAAACGACACCAGATTCGTAATCAGCGACCCCGAATAACAAGTTTCAAGCGACTTTTTATGCATTTAAAAAAACACTGTCCGCCATATTGGTTTTGTTCGGTTATGTTAAGACCCTGATCTGATAGGGTTAAAAGGACCTCAGATTCGGATTCAGTGACCCCAAAAACATTACTATTTATAAACAGTTTTATTTTTTAATTATTAGAAATGTTTTGCGAAAATATAAACAAATTAAGGAAAAATATAATTTCAAACATTATTTATTTTTCAAAAAACAAAAATTTTTATAAAAAAAATTGTGACAACTCTAATATATTTTATATAAAGAATTTTTTTTTTCACTTTAAAATGATGATATAGAATTTTTAATTTTCGATTAAAGATGATTTTTCAATATAAAAGATTTTTCAAAAATTTTTTTTTTTTAATAAAAATTTTTATCAAAAAAATTCCGTGATAACTCGAATATATTTTATATAAATTATTTTTTTTTTTTCACTTTAAATCACGCAATGATGATTAGAAATGTTAATTATTCCTTGAGAGATCATAGTAAATAGATTTAAATAAATAAAGTTTTTTAATTGCTTGAAAAGAACGCGGCCTAGTATCAAAGTGTAATCTTTAACTGTATAAAGTTGTGAAAAAAATATTGAAATAGCTTAAGCGATTTAAGCTTATTTTGGTGTCTAGAAAAAATCACTGAATATTCAACCAGATCTAACTCTAACTTATTTCCATTTTGAAACTTGAAATCCTTGGTTTAAGTTCGTCTAGAATATGAAATCTGGTTTATGTTATTTAGGATAACAACCCAATCCTCGATTTAAGCAATTTCAACATATTTTCACAGTTATTAGATATACTTAAGATAGTTTTTAAATTTATATAAATAAATATATAGTATAGGTACTTACACCTCGAAAATCGTATTCCCCACTCCGGTTGTTGCGTCATTTTGATACGTTCTGTTGTATAGACAGGCGTATATCGCGTATTCTCCAGTTTGATAAATAAGAAAACTGCTGCGACAGCAAAAACTGCGCTCCTTTGACGGGGGCTTCAAAAGCCGGACCGTTGCTTTGATAGTTTGTAGTTGGGCGTGTGTCTCTCGAGTTGATTAGCGCTTTGATTTACGTTTGTGTTCTCAAAAATTCCAAAACTAAATAATAAACTGTGGGCAGATGACGTAGATTAATAAAGTTGTTTGAAAACGAAGGAAATAAAGCCGCAAATTATCCTTTAAACAGGATAATTTCGCACAATATGTGTGTTGTATGTGTTAGCGCTAACAAAATAAAGCAAGAGTGCTAAGGACGCAACGTTGGATGAGCAAATAATTATTGTAGTTGTTGGGAGCGCAATGTAATCTAGTCTACACTGTTATTTATTAAAAAGTGTAGAAGGAGCGTTTGTTGGCTTGCAGAAGGTACTAATTAGCGATTTGCGTTAAAAGGTTTGCGATTGGTGTAAAGGCGACACTTGGTGACTGTAGTTTGATCTCTCTCTCGTTGGTTTTTCGGATTTTTTTTTTCAAAATCTTAGCAGCTGTTTTATATATTTGATTAATTAGTGTTTCAATTTCGCTTTGTTTTGTATTGCTTTGACAGGATTTTCGTCATTCCGGAACACGATATCTTTGTTGTTTCGCTTTTATTGGCAAATTTTTCTTTTATAAATATTTTTTAATCGATTATAACGCTTTGTATATACTTTTATAAAGCTTTTTGTATATTTTTTTATAAATATTTTTATAAAAAATTTGTATCCTTTGTGTGTTTTGCGTGCACGACGACAACAACAACAATAACAGTAGCAGCAACGTTTAATTCTGTTAAAATACGAACTGGTTTCAAATGCAACTCTGTCGAATTGAATATTGTGATATTTAATTACAAGCAAATAGGTATGAAAACCGCACAAAAAGATCAAAAAACACACACGTAAAAACCGCCACTCGATCGATGGATTGTTAATTTACAAATGAGAGATAATTTTGTACGGTCTTACGTTTTTATACGCAACGCGATAAGCGTGGCTTGTCCATTATAAATTTTTATTTTTTTCTTTCTTTCTTTTTTTTTTGCAATGTTTGCTATTTTTTTAGATTTTTGCTTAATTCCTTTTCATTCCTACTCTGTGTGCTTGTATGATTATTTTGTGTATGCGTGTGTACTATGTGTGTGTGTTTGATTGGTTTGTAGCAATATTTATGGCCGTTGTTCTTGCTATTGCTATTGCTTTGCGCATTTACGATGCGCGACGTCGTACTTAAGTTGTTGTTGTTGTTTTTATTGTTGCTGTTTAAAATCTTATTTATACTTTTTAATTCTTTTTTTGGTTTTTAACTTTTTTACTTTTTAATTGTTTTTTGCCTTTTTTATATTTTTTTCTTTTGTTGTTGTTGTTGTTGTTGCTGGCTGTGCGTTTGCAACGTTGTCGCGGTTATTATAAAGTGTTTGTTGTTGTTATTCTTATTGCTTTTGCTATTTAAATAACATACATACATATAAGCGTTTTTTATGTATCAGTTGTTCTTGTTGTTGTTGTTGTTCTTTTTTTCTATTTTTTTATGTTAGCCATATTTGCACAGGTATTATAAAATTATTCAAGTTATCGAGCAGTATGCGCGCACCATTAATGCTCGCATGTTTGTATGTATTGTGTTGGACGCCAAGAAGCATTGAAAGAAATCTCGCAAAAACCGTGCGCTCGCAAGACACACACACACAAATTCAATGTTGTGAATGATGAATATGTATGATTTGTATGTATTTTTACAAGAGTCTTCGCAAGCGTCTTTTTTCAGATGTCTTTAGGCATATAAGTATGTTTGTATGTATGTATGTGCTTATAAGCAGCCAACCTACCTCACTAACTCACTAACCGACTGACTTGATAGGCAGGCGGCAGGCAAGCTCGTTAACCAAGCCCACCACCAACAACCAGTCGATCAAGCGCGCAATCGTGGCATGCTCTGCACACCTCCTCACATACTTACATATACACACATACCTGCCAACCAGCATACAATCATACACACCGTACATAAATCAAACGATGCAACAGAAAAAGCAAAAAAAAAAATAAAAACACTTAAGTTCAATAACTTGCATGCGGCGCAACACATACACTACTACAAGCTACTAAGGAGGCATTTGCGCCCCACAAATCACTATGCTACGCGGTACTTACTACTTGCTTCCCCACCGTTGTGGCAAGCCGTAGCACCACCACCGCAACCAATTGGTTGCTGCTCAACTACCAAGTAACGATCGATCGGTTATTATTAACTAACGAGTATAACTATCTCTCGAGTATTCGCTGTGATCGTTGTCACACAGCTACACTGAAACTTAAGTCCAACTCTATGCTGCCGATCGTTCGTTTCCCTAGTGTGTCCCTAGTCGTTTGACGATCTGCTGCATACTGCGTTGATGGCGTTTCAGCGCCACAATTGTTGCCTCCGCTACCATGAATGAGTAGTGTTGAAAAATGGCAAAAAAAAAAATACAATTACAAAAACAAACAAAAAATCGAAAAAAAAGAAAAGGAGTCAATACAAGAGTACTACTAGCCACATATACAGACATACAAACAATACCGAGTCTGATATATCAATTCGTGTGCACTTAAAATCCGCAAATATCAACGTATGTACATATGTATAACTATTTGCTTACTCATATACCGTGTACATATGTAATTATGGCCTACAATATGATTCGACAAGCGTGTTTCTTTTTTTGTTGTTGTTGTTCTTTTTGTTGTTGCTGAAGTCCGTCCGTATAGTGGCGGGCGTGAGCAATTAAATGTCGAGATAATGGGATAAATCTACTATCTGCAACCATAACGAGCAACACTCGTTACATACATACATACTTATTCTTTATATATATATAGCGCTTTATACCATATACAGTTAGTCGGGGGGTGTCCAATAATACGCACACATGTTGCGTGCAGATAAAAAATCGTTCATATGTGTGTGTGAAGAATTCATTATATTATGGGACAAGCAAGTGACACTTGCAGTCATATACTTTTTATAGTTGACACAACAACAACAACAACAACAACAACTAAAGCGACAAAAAATACTTAATATCTCAAGTACTCGTAAATACTAGGCAATAAAATGAGTTTAGAGTCCTACAAAAGAGAGGAAGTTGTTCGAAGTACTCTAATGGTAATTGTTGTTGTACTGCTTGAGCACAACTATTAGCAAATGAATTTGTTCAAAAACCGAGTACATTTATTTCTTAGACATTAAATACTAAAAGTGTAGGTCCAAAAAAAAACATTGAAAATATATGCCCTCCAACCTACCCATTTTTATGAAACTTTTACAGAATCACACTTGTGTTCAAGTTACCTATAGTCAATGGTCGAAAAATTTTAATAATGTCGGCTTCGATGCAAATACAGTTGGAACTTCCATAACTCGAACTTCCATAATTCGAAGTTCTCCATAACTCGAACTCTTGAATTGGCAATAGAAGTCAAATTTCGTACAAATTACCTTCCGATACTCGGAAGTCTCTCTAATTCGAAGTTTTTGTGGATTATGGTGATTCGAATTAGGAAAGTTCAACTATAGTATAAAATTTAACACCATGACCTTGTTATGAGGTATTCTCATTCTTGAAAAATTTATGGGCTAATGGGAGTTTTAGCCAACAAATCAACTAATGTCGAGTATATTTCTGTTCGGCAAAAATACTAAATATGATCTCAACACATCTGATGATGGATCATCAAATTTGAACGGTTTTTGGCCAAAACATTTGTTAAATTTTGTGAAATAGTTTTTGTAGAAAGAAAGATGGAAGATCACAAATAAGACTTTCAGCATATTTTACTGTTTTATTTAGCAAAAGGATAAAAATTCAGTTCAAATAAGGGGAAATGAATGTGATGTGTACAGAGAGAATATGTAGTGACAGAACGTCACTGCCAAAATTGGTTTGCGAAATTTCGTTTTTAAAGATGCAGCACATCCTATAAGGCTTCTTGATGCCGATGTGGATAAAATAAAGTCATTGCAAATCGTCGAAAATGGCAAAAGGTCGTGTTTTTAATGCAATTTAAAACGGAATGAATTAGTGAACGGTCTTTTAAGCTAAACGTAATTTTAAAATACCGTGACCATATTTCTTTGACGAATTTGATGACGCAAGATCCATGTAAATTAAGCTGATATCTCACGAAGTTTAAACCACATCCATGATTTCAAAGCTTTATAAGATTTTGCAGTAGATTTACTTGTACTATCTTGCAAACGATTTCAGAGTTGTTCAAAGGGCGCATAACCCTATTTTTTTTTTACTTTTGTTAGCATTGATTTGACGGGGGTTCACAAGTTTAACTTGTTATGTTCGGAAAAACAAAGAAAGAGTCAAGAATAAGTCTATAAATTGTAAATTCTTCTTGTGTACAAATACTGTTTCTATTTCTATAATTTACTAAACTTATTTTGTTTTTGTTTTAAACCAAAATAAAAATTAAGTATAAATAGAATGAGGCGAAAAAATATGAACTCCAATAATTTGTGAATCACCTTAGTATTTTCATTACATATGTATGTCGAGAAAAAGTCACGTATTTTAAGAAAATGCCTACAGTTACTATTTCATTTTAAAATATACATACATACATATGTATGTTATGTCACATTATCATTTAAATTTGATTTTTAAGATTTTTTAAATTTCCGTACAAATTTATTAAAAATGTTACACTTGTAAAATTATTTTAATTTTAGTATGCAATTAAAAAAACTAAAAAATATAACCTATTAAAGGTACCACAAGTTATAGTTTCGTTAGAAACATATATTTTATTAGATACATATTTTTTATTTAATATTTTGCTCATTTTATTGTTTTTAATAAATAAATAGATTTAATAATTATTATTTTCATACTACTCAATTAAAAAAAATAAAAAAAGCTAATAATAAGTTATTTAAGGTACCATAAGTTTACATTTTATATAGAAATTTGTTTTATTAAAATTATTTTAATTTATTTTTATTAAAATTAGTAATTTTTTTATCATTTACAATTTCAAAATATTTAAAAATTAATTTTTATATGATAATTTTACGTAGATTATTCAAATTTTTTTGCCTTAAATTTTTTATTTACACATATGTTTTTTTATCAAATTTAACTCATTACACTCAATCCATTTTTATCAAATTTAACTCATTGCTGTTCAATTAATTGCATATTCAACGAACAAACTATCGGGAACACAAATATAGTAGAAACATTTAACATTCATTCCCCATATTGCCATATCTCAAGCAATACCAAAATTTATGCATACATAGTTCAATACCCCAAATGGTCGGTTGACTTATAGCCACTTAAGCAACAATCGAGCATTGAACATGGTCAGTTGCCTTTGAATTTACAGTAATACATACACTTGTATACTTCTTCTTCTCTTGTATCAGATGTATGTACAAGGAGGCGCGCACCTCAAACAGGCTGTAAGCAACATGTCCATGCTTAGAAAGTTTGGCCAAAAGGCACAGACGACACTAACACAAGCAAAGTGTTTCGTTTTGATTTAATGCAACTTGCTGCTCAAAGCAACAACAACAAACTCTAAGGTGATATTGCCACCAAATGTGGCAACTTGTCTGTTTGCTGCAAGAAAAACTGTCTGCAACAACAACAACAACAATAAGTAGACACTGTTTAATGGTTACACGTGTTGTAGAAAATTAAAAAAAAAAATATATATTTTTTTATTGTTATTGTAGCAAAAGTTTTCATTTAACAATTCTTGTTATTGTGTTCAGGTTTTTTTTTATTTTTCATTAACTATAATAGTTAATTTAGTTTTTGTTATATATTTTTTTGTTAATTGTTGATCTTTATCGATTTTTATTTATTTTTTCTCTTAAAAAACAATTAAGCAAAAAAATATTTTTTTATATTTAGCGATTTTTTTTAATTTAGCAAAAAAAAATTCATAGTATCTTAGTACATACATTTATCCGTTATCGGTTAATTGTTGATCTTTATCGATTTTTATTTATTTATTTTTACTTAAATAATCTTTTTTTGGTAAAAAAATTAAGCAAATAATTTTATTTTTTTTTTATATTAAGCAAATATTTTTTTATTGTACATATGTACATTTATCCATTATTGGTTAATTGTTGATCTTCATAAATATTTATTTTTTAAATTTTTTTTTATAAAAAAAAATATTTTTGTACGATTTTTTTTTTAATATAGCAAAATTCATAGTATTTTAGTACATACATTATCCGTTATCGGCTAGTTGGTAATTTTTATCAATATTTATTATTTTTTATAATATATTTTTTTTTTTTATTTTTTTTTTTTTTTTGATAAAAAACAATTAAAATTTTTTTTTATATTAAACGATTTTTTTTAATTTAGCAAAATTTTTTTTATTAAGCGAAACAATTTTTTTTTTTTAATTTAGCAAAATATTTTTTTTTTTTTCATTTTAGCGAAACTATTTTTTTTTTAATTAGGAAAAAAAATTATATTGGGCGAAACAATTTTTTTTTACATTTTTTTTTTGTATCTTAGTGCATTCATACAATCCTTTATGCATGTAGATATTTGCATACCACTTGACAGAGATCATACCATTAGCCAGCTTAGCTCCTCTGCTCTTCTAATATCTAATCGCACTTGCTGCTTTTATTGCTTTTTTTGTTTGTTAAATTTTTTATGTTTATTACATTTCCATTGAAACACTTACGAAACGCATGCGCCCACCAACGTTGTTTGCATTTTTTTATATTTTTTTATATATTTTTTAAATTTTTTATATTTAATTTTGGTATAATTTTAAACACTTTCGACAAGTGTGCACGCTTATTTCCAGCGTTCGAGCCTCTTACTTTATTGCTTTTTGCGCTTAACACTTAAAGACACATTTACATGCATGGGTGTGTGTGTGTGTGATCGTGCGAAATCGAAACTATATTTGCATGTGAAATTTTTTGTTTACAAACACACACACACACTCATATGCATATACATATACACATTTGTGATATACTAACTTGTTGTTTAAATGCACATATTCGGGTAATTAAATTTTAAATTCGTACCGCCATCACAACGTAAAACTCATAACAACAAAAACCAGAACACGAATAAATGTTTCGTTGCACACACTGTAGTGAAGTGTGTCTGTTGTCAGCCGTCAGCCGTCAGCAGCCGTGTTCAAACGACGACTGTTTCACAGCACGAAAACCCCCAGCTCTTTTATTGTATTTCGAATGTCAGTGGAGTCGGAGCCGGAAAAGCCCTAAACAACACCCTCACTCACTTGTATACATATATACATACATATGTATGCACAAGTATGTATGTGCGCATTAAGATTAAAAGTCAACAACAACAACAACAAACGCACAGCAAATAAAAACCGCTTAGAACACAACTAAAGCGATACTAAACAACTATGTACTCTTGTCAGTTAGTTTGGCATTGTTGTTATTGTTATCCAATAGTCATAATACGTCAAATGAGTGTTGTGAGCACATATTTTAAAGCGTACGCGGCGCTCGTATACACACATACATGTGTACATAGAGTTAGTACAAGCTCTAACTGTCGAGCCGCTAAGCGGCGCATAAAGTCCGAGTCGAGTTTAGTTAAGTTGGAGCTTGACGTTTTCACTCTCCAAGCGCTCAATACTCTACCATTCACTCACGCTTGCGCTGGCATGCTGCTTGATCGTATACTATATCAACATACAAACATACATAGCATTTGTCAAATACACATACATATGTATTATATTTATATTTCTTCGTTGAACTAATCAATTACTAGTTTATAGTCAATTCATTGTGTTTTGTTTTAGTACTAGTTTTCTTAATTAAAATTTTGTCAACAAGTGTCAATTTGTCATCAGCTCAATGGTGCTTCAAATTGTCGCACGGTACATATGTACAAACATACATATGTACATATCATTTTTATTGAGTGGCGCGCAGCAACGGCGTGTGCGTCTTTCAGTTATAAGCTGAACAGTCGACCGACCAACCGTCCGTCCAACCAGCCAATCAAGTGATCAATGAAAATTTTTCGCATTTTCTACTCAGCTCAAATTTCTCTTTTAATCGTTATATTTTTTTCCGTTATAGTACATATTTGATTACCTTTTTGACGTCTTAATAGCGTTTAAATGCAAAATTTTTCTTAGTATCTCGGTGCTTTTAATAATAAAACAAATAAAACAATAAAATGCTATCATTAATATGACTCTATACATATATATGTATGTGTACATATGTATATAAATTTGTACTCGTATTAAAAATTTCATAATATTTATAAATTGACACAACATATTGCAAAACACTTAAGTAAATATTTAGGAAATCATCTTGCCTTCTCGCGTACATTTTTTATGACGTTATTTTAACCCTTTACTTACCGAGAAAAGAGATTTATGCCCGGTTTCACAGTCAGTGCTTAGGTTGTGCTTAAGATAAAACAGAAATATTGTGTTTTAAAGTTCATACTTAAGTTCTGCTTAAGTACTGAAAATGGGAGACTTAAGCAGTGCTTAAGTAACAGCTGATTTTTGTTTTGAATATTGACTTATTTGTCAAAAAAATAAAATAAAAATTATTTGCTGAAAAATTTTTTGGAATTTCTTGCATTCAATGGCGGTTATATGCTTTCCTGCGAGTTGCAATAGGTGCCCTCACTCGCTTGCGGTGAAATTCGGTGTGCTTTTATTGTTTCCATCCATTTCCCAGATTCTAAATTTATTCATCGCAAAGTTATTTTTCATCAACAATAATTTCAATTTGTCAGATGGTATTTGTAAACAAATCTTTGTCATTGTGCTGCCATATGTCATAATAGAATTTTAAAGAAAATAAGCATCGACTGTGAAACGCAAATGACTACTCAGTCAACAATAATGCTTAGCTAAGATTTTATTTGGGCACAACTTAAGTACGAACTGTGAAACCGGGCATTAGTAAATTAAAAAAAAAATATATAATTTGCTTCCGCCGTTTTTTTTGTAAATTTAAGCCTTTTTTTGTATAAAAACGGTTACAAAAATATTGCTCAAAATATTGGCCGTCGCAAGCTACTACTTTTGACCATCTTTCTGGCAGCATGCGTATTCCGTGCAAAAGTCGAGAATTCGGCTAAAAAGTGACATTTTCAGTTGAGAATAAGTTTGGGATCGAAACAGATTTCTACAAATATTTTGTTGGATTAATGTTGACACAAATGTCCAAGAACGATATAAAACGATTTAATCGACCAGTGTTTGACCCTACAGACATCTATTGGAAAACGGCGGAAGCAAAGTTGTAGTTGTAGATATTTTTTATTCTGTATTTATTATTATTATTATTAGTTTTCGTTAAATTTATACAACTCTTGTGTTGTATATGCACTCAAACTACCGTTTCACTACTCTACTCTAGACTATAGTTGTTGCTCTTCATTATTAGAAAAAAATTGAATATGAAAATAATGTGAATACTATAATAAACAAAATCCAATAATAAATTACGTCCATCCCCAGTAATCATTTAGAATATCAAGTACTTAAGGCAGTAGTCTGCTTTACAGGCTTCAAAAAATCGATTTTTTGTTTTGTTTTAAGTCTTTCCAAAACTATCCAAGAATATGTCTTTAAAATTCCAGAGGCCAATTCGACATATTTTCGAAGCTAGAGCAGTTTTAGTGGCCGAGCGTCGAGCAGGTGCGAATGCTCAGGCAGACCTTTAAAGCGCGTTTTCTCGAGTTTTCATTTTCACAAGTGTTAGAAAACGGTGCCGGTGATAGCAAAAATAATATATGTCACCCAAGTGATCCAACTTCAGTGTTAAATTATCTTCTATTACAACTAAAAAAAATTGGACAAAAGTATTATTTAAACTACTTGTTTGCAACTTAAAGTCAATTTTTTGTTAAGAAAAGAAACATAAAGAAAAGAAACTTATAAAAATTAAAAAAAAATGTGATTCGTCTGTTTCAGATGCATCGCACGACCGCCATCACCGGCACCGATTTAAAAGTGCAGACTCCAGGAGCTCCAGAAAAATACTTACAACTTTGAAAAAATTTCAATATTTTTTAATAATAAATATTGTTTTTAAGCCTTAAATATAGTACACTATCGTCTTAAAATTCCGTTTACCGCAATCATTTCCTTCCCTTTCAAAAAAAAAAAATTGCTAAAAAAACGCTTTTTTTTGTCTTCTAAAGCAGATTGTACTTACCTTTGATTGAATAAATGGCCCATCCATTTCGGTAATTAAAGGCGGACTAACCGAGCTACAATGTGAGAACCTGCCGTCAACGGCCTAACCTCAGGGAATTCAAAAACACAATGGATCAATACAATGCGTTGATTAACGCCCCAAAGATTTACTAATTATACCAATTGGCGTTATAGCATGGACACATTAACCATCTTGGTCGGGCACGAGGCCTAACCAAAACCTCTGCCGTTTTATGGCAACTGGTTGAAGTACAACTCAACATAGATTGACTTAGCTCTACTAACTCCCCTAAGGTCCAACCCATTGAGCAGCTTAGAAGCGAAGCTCCCTGAACTCCTGTTTTCCGTGGTACCTGGTTTAAGTCTTTGGTAGACCTTGAGCTTCCATACATCTCTGCATTATTATAGACAACAGACTAAGCCTACTGAGGGGTTATTTTGTATTAACAGGTTTTAATAGTAACTCAATATTACGCTTCGTCCCTTAATGTTATTCAAAAAACCAAAGTCTTACTAAGATTAAGACTAAGTTTATAGAATTTGATTAACCCCTATTGCGAGTCTCCACTGGCAGTAGAATAGACTCCAGTCGATTATATTATATTTTATTTTGCTATTATGTAACTTAATCCACAAAATTAAAAAAAAATGTCTAACCATTGAAAAATTTTAGTCGAGAAATAAGCGATGCAAAAGCATTCTCAATCAATGGTTGACACTTACAATAGCATCTGTGGTCAACAAACGCTCAGTAGTCGATTATTTACTGCCAAACGACACTACCGTATTGTATTTCTCCAGCACGGCCCGGCCGGTCCTATTCCAAGAACAAGCTGAATTTTTGTTTTCAACTGGTCAGTTCTAACCGAGTTTAATCACTTGACCAAGTTCAACAATTAATGTCTTGATCATATATAACTACGCAGAGTTTTGAAAATTAACTCCCTGAATATACTGACTATAAACTTCAAATATTTGTAGTATAAACTTTGACAGGACATTTGACAGCTATCCCACTAGGAAATTTGATATCTCCAAAAAATTAAATGTTCATTTGCAATGATCTAACCTCCGAACTGCTATTAAATTTTAGTTATCTTATGTTACATATCGCCTCAAATATCGCATCTGCACATGATCGTATAATTATATTGTACATCAATAACAACAACTAAATAAATAAAATATTTGTGTAATTGTCATTATTAATTTGCGCTGAATTCCATAAAATTAAAATTTTCGTCAATTCATCTGTAACACGCCTATCAACATACACATTTCATCAATTTGTGCCTAATAAATTTGCATAAAAGGCTGGTTGCCTCGAGCTCACGCAGCAAATGCATGCTGGTATGTGTGTGTGTGTGTGAGTGTACGTGTCGCCCAGTGCGTCTCTGGTAACAATTGAAGTCTATCCTCAAATAACGAATATGTGGTATCAATTTGCGTGTCTGCTCCAATGATCGCTGTCATGTCTGTATGTATGTTTGTATGTGGTAGCCTATCTATGCGCGTTGATCGTCACTGCGAACCTTGTACGCGATATCATCGAACAAATTTTCTTTCGCAAATAAATATTATTCCATTTTATTAATGCTTAAAATAAAGCATCCTTTTTAGATTAATTGATACGTTTGTGTCCATTTAAACAAATTACAAAAAAAATATATGCAAAACTGGAATTTTTCGGTTAATTGTGCTCAATTATTTATTTATATTTTTTATGGTTATTTTTTGTTTTCATGCTATTATTACTTCAAATTGGACATATTTAAAAAAAAAATGAAAAATATTGTAATTACAAAAACAAAAGCAAACATAAATACAACAAATTAATTAATATAATATTCCGTAAACAAAAATATGCAAATATCATTTGTTGCTTATTCGTCTGTGCAGACGTCAATGAATTTTCTTATTTGCTTTTTTGGTTCACTCTCCGGGGCGTAGGAGACTTTGTGTTATTGGGATATCATGACTTGAATTTAACACTGCTTATTCGCTTTTTATAACATTCAATTTTTTAATTAACTGTTTAAGTTCACGTGCTTTACTCGTGTTCTCGATAAGTACTACAGACGTATATATTTATATATGTATATTGTTTACGAAAGCGGGATGGAGTTTTACTAAGGTGAAACTTTTTATTATTATACTTACCTATATACATATGTATAAGTATGAAAAAAGTTTCCAAAACCTGTAAATGTTGGGTTACTGGTTTCAACAAGACTTCGCATCATCTAATCATTCAGTATTTGCAAATAAAAATTCCCAGGACAACTGATATCGAAAATTGATGACTTTGACTGCTCATCTAAATTCTTAAATTTCAATCGCCTCATTTCTTTTTAGAGCCTTAGAGTAATGTGTACGTCAACTGAAACTCGGTTCATTTGTAAAGCCCAATCGAATATTCGTTCAAAATCATTATTATATTCCCGAAAAAAACAGTATATCCGCTACTCTATCGTAATATCAAAATTCTCCGATGTCGACTTCGGCCTCGTTGATGTATGAAACTTGTGTGTTTCTATAATCCATCTAATGCCTTCGGATCTAAAAGTTCGAAAAATGTAAACATTGAAATCAAGTTGTTAACGATGGTATAGTATTTTGAGTACCTAGACTTGACTTAGATCATTAAATGTTAGTAGTTAATAAGTATAAGCGCCTCTGTGCAGTTTAAAGTGAGGATCTGGTAGCAGAAGAAAAGATCGTCGTCGAACATCGGTGTCTTCTGCAACAGAAAAGGATACGTTTAGTGTATTGAAGAAGTAGCTCAACAGGCATGTTTTTGACTAATTAATATTGATTGATGTTAAAACTATATTACACTGGACTAGAAATTTCCCGGCTACCATTTAAATGTGCGAATTTTGTCTGTTTACTTATATTGAATTTGGAATCAATGTTGCCGGCAAACTATTGGCGTTTCTAAATGTGCGTGCACGAAACCTGTTCGTCACCTTTGGGTTTCCCCAGTAGAAATGTCGTGTTTCTTATTTTTCCACACAAGTGTACGTACAAATTTACGAGTACGCATTTGAATGTACATGAATTTCTTGTAACAAATGTTGTATACAAAACTTTTCTGAACAATTTAATTGCCAATCAGCTTTTTGCGACATAAAATACCTGGAAGTTTCATAAAGGCCAATGCATTTTTGTAGTGTTCTAAGCGAAAGGGGATTCACACTTAAAGTGGCTTACAATTGACTTTTAAGAAACTTGTGATTGACATGTGTCAATATGTACTTAATGTATATTACGCGTTATTCTTATTTTTTGGTGGTAGGCACATTCTTCGCAACGGATATTTGGGTTTCAGATCAATTGAAGTCAAATATTGTCAATAAGTTGGTTGAGCAAGGACTTTTGTTTGTGTAACCTTAGCCACGGTCACATTATGGAAGATCCCTCTTTTTATACTCTCGCAACAAAAGTTGCTAAGTTGTTTCGTTCACATAACGGTTATTTGTAAGTCATAATACTAAACGAGTTAGATATAGGGTTATATATATCAAAATGATCAGGGTCAAGATCATAATTTGGAATAAAGGATCTCACTAGGAAGGGGCATATTTGGAAGTAATTTTTTTGGCGAGGTGGGCGTGGCCCCGCCCCCAAATCGGTTATTTGTATATATCTCGCAAACCAATAAAGCTATATAAACCAGCTGAAGCTTTCTGCAGTCGGTTCTCTTACGGACCCCACCACACACCATGAAATTAGTTGAAATCGGATAACAACCACGCCCACCTACCATACAAAGGTTAGGTTGAAAATTACTAAAGGTGGGTTAACTCACTAACGAAAAACGTCAGAAACTCTAAATTTTACAGAAGAAATTGCAGAGCTGAGCTGCACTCAGATATTTTTACAAAATGGAAAATGGGCATGGCATCGCCCACTTATGGGTCAAAAACCATATCTCAGGAACTACTCGACCGATTCGAATGAAATTCGGTATATAATATTTTCTTTACTCCCTGATGACACGTGTGGAAAATGAATGAAATCAGTTCACAACCACGACAACTTCCCATGTAACTCAATTTTGAATTCCATCTTATTCCTTCACTTTATAATATATACATAAGGAACCAATGAAAATAGCGAAATAAAACTTTACACAGATACTGTATATGATCTGTGGCACCACTTGTGAAAAAAATGCCGAAATCAGACTATAACTTTTCAAAGCCCCGAATATCGAATATGAAGAATTCAGTGCCCCATGGTAATTTTTCACCCAAAAATTTCGGTAAATCTCTTAATTCAGAGGAAATATTTTTCTTATATTTTTCTTCTAATATTGTGTCTCTGTTCTAGAAATGGTTAAAATCGGGTCATAACTTCCCCTAGCACTCATATATGTACCTAATTATAGGATTTTCAGATTGGGTCAAATTGTGTGTTATCTTAATAAAAATATATCAATAAATTGCGAGAGTATAAAATGTTCGGTTGCACCCGAACTTAGCCTTTCTTTACTTGTTTGTGTTTATATTTTCTATTGTCAAACCTCAAAGGTTCTTGTGAACTGTCTTCTAATCACAATTAGGATTGATTCTTCATTGTGTGTAAAGTTAACACGCCTTAACCCTCTAATTCTCAAGTTTAGTTCTAATATCAGAATACTATTGTCGGTTTCCTCGCAGATAAAAAGCTCTTAATACATACATATGTACATATAAAGAATATACATTGTATGTCTACCTCACAATATGCTTTATATGACAAAAGCCCTGACACTATAAAATTAAACCACATAATTTTTTCGCCTTTGTAGTTAATTAAAACATAAGCAATAGATAAAATATATTGACTTTTTAACTTCCATTCACAGAACTAAAATAAAGTAAATTATAAAGGCATATAAGGCTTTGTATATAATTCTTAGTATGAAATATAATTGATAAACTTGCACTTTTCAATAATAATAATAATAATAACGTAACTAACAGTAAGCAAATAAAAAAGATAATGTAATCAAACAAGTGTCGGCGGGTTTATCAAACCTTATTTACCTATTGATTGCACTTCACGCGACTTTTAACGTCATACGCAATTATAACAGTAATTTATTGTGGAGATGAGTGTGCTGCATACGTGTCATCAGTATCAGTATTGCGTGCTATTTTTTCATATAACGGGTTTTTTCAGAATCAAAAAGTTAATGAGAATCATCAGAATACTTGATATATGTAAAATAGAAGTCAGTTAAAACTTGTTAACTGTTTATTATTTGAATCTGAATAATCTCTTCATGCATCATTAGTTCGATTTTTATATTTTCTCAAATAATCAATTGTTTCGAGAGAGATAGAGAGTTGAGTGTTGTATTTGTACTCAAACTCTTTTGAGTCCAAAACTCGTCTGCAGATTTGCTCTACTCCTAATGCTCAAACATTTCTATGTATTAAACTGGATGACCTTCACGGCATTCATTGCTGAGTATCTACGTTTCACTTCTGCAAAGCAGAAATAAGTAAGTGGCTTTACAAATCGAAGACCTTATGAAGGCTTACGAAAGTTTCTCAAGTTGTAAGCCTTCCTTTTTAGCAAAATTTAATATTTTAAGGCACCTTGAAACTTCTGTCTGACTCCGAACCCAAAAACGGCTTTTAGATGTTTTCAAAAGGTTCTGGGTTTAGCTTCGTGGGTAAAAAACCTGTGCTCTCCTCATCAATACCGAATATTGGAAAATATAACTGAAATTCGTAGACACAATTTTGTGCATGATTAGGTATAATTCTATACAATTAGTCCTTTGCTCCTGATTCTTATACTACTATTGTACCAAACTAAAATTGGACCAATCAAAAAAATTTTTTGTTGTTTATTTTTACATATTTCGCTAAGTGGCGCTCTAGTAAATTTTGTGCAATTTTTTATTATTTTATTACGTGAAGAGGTAGGAAGAATGGAAGACATTATCTGCTTGATTATAACTGTAAATCCCTTATAATAAAAAAATAATTGCTTAAGAATAATAATTATTTTATTATTGCTTTGCGCACTCGATTGTTTAATTGCAAAATAATAAATACTTGTTAATAATGACCGACAAGTAGTCACAAGTACAAGTACCAAGTAGTAGACAGTAGGCGGCTGTCGTAATTACTGAGTATAGATTGCTTATAGAGTTATTTATTGTGCTAGATAGTACTGATAGATAGACATACTGCAATCTTAGCACTATTTACATACATACATATGTACCATATAATAAATGAGGACATTGACACCTTTATTGGAAGTGAGAGGAGGAATTCTAAAGCGACTTTTTATACTCTCGCAACAAAAGTTGCTAAGAGAGTATTATAGTTTTGTTCACATAACGGTTGTTTGTAAGTCCTAAAACTAAACGAGTTAGATATAAGGTTATATATACTAAAGTGATCAGGGTGACGAGTAAACTTCAAGTCTGTCCATCCTTGCAAGCTGTAACTTGAGTAAAAATTGAGATATCTTAATGAAACTTGGAACACATATTCCTTGGCACCCTAAGGAGGTTGCTTTCGAAAATAGGCAAAATAGGTCCACTGTCACGCCTACAAAATGGCGGAAACCGAAAAATTATACAGTGTCATAACTAAGCCATAAATAAAGTTATCAAAATAAAATTTGGAACATAAGATCGCATTAGGGAGGGGCACATTTGGATGTAATTTTTTTTTAAGTGGCCCCGCCCCCAATTAGGTTTTTTGTATATAACTCGCAAAGAAAAAGCTATATAAACCAAACTTCTGCAGTCGTTTCTTTTAGCCATTTCCTTATACAGTCCAAAAATAAAAGAAATCGGATAGTAACCACGCCCACCTCCCATACAAAGGTTAGGTAGAAAATTACTAAAAGTGCGTTAACTCACTAACGAAAAACCTCAGAAACACTAAATTTCACATAAGAAATGGCAGATGAGCGCTGCACTCAGATTTTTTTACAAAATGGAAAATGGGCGTCGCCCACTTATGGCTCAAAAATCATATCTCAATAACTACTCGACCGATTTCAATGTAATTCGGTATATAACACCTTTTTGACACCCTGATGACATGGGTTGAATATGGGCGAAATCGGTTCACAACTACGCCTACTTCCCATATAACTCAATTTTGAATTCTTCTGATTCGGTCACTTTATAATATATACATTAAGAACCAATAAAGATATCGAAATAAAACTTTCACCGAAAATATGTACTATGTACCAAAAGTGGTTAAAATCGGGTCATAACTTCCCCCAGAACCCATATACCTAATTATAGGATTAAGTGAGCGTATAGTCTTCGATATATTGTATCTTGGTGGTGAAAACGAGTGAAATCGGTTTAGAAATTACCTCAGTCCTTATATACTATTTATGATGATTTTCGTTATTCTATTGAACTTTATTCAGAATATATGGGTCGAATTGTGTTATCTTTATAAAATTGCATCAATAAATTGCGAGAGTATAAAATGTTCGGTTACACCCGAACTTAGCCCTTCCTTACTTGTTTCTTATATGAAAAAATGCAGAGTATATTCTTTTAATATCTATATATATTTTTATGTATGTAAATATGTATTTATATTTTTTTCCACTTACTTTCTGTTTCGCTAAATAATATCTGCCTCTGATTAATGTTTTTTCGCTAAAAATAAAATATGTGACTTTACATACTTTTATTAATTAAATTAAAGAAGAATCAATCATTTATAAATAAACTTGTTTACAAAGTAACCACTTTCCGGTGCATATGTATATTATATACTTACAAACAGTATGAGTAAATATTGACAGCTTCTTGTCTTCCTGCAACGCTGACTAATTCTCTACATTTGTATAAGTATATAAATACATAGGTATTTTTGTAAAATAAAATGTATGAATGCATGTATTTATGTATAATAATTCATTTGCAGCATGCTGGGATGCATTTCCGAGAATTTTGATATGCTACATGTACCATATCGTACCTTTCTACATATATATCTATCGTATGTAGAACTCCTTGCAAAGTTGCGTGAGTAAAACTTACATATTTATGTATTTATATTTGGTATCTGAGACCAAAAAGTTATATTATATTTAGTTCATTACTCATTTCACATATCACATCTGCGAACCATGTGTAACATGAAAACATTAATATGCGGATATGCAATTTTTGCGTGTGACATTGTTAATAATCGTACTTGTAGAATTCGTGTACATATTTACATTAATGCGGATCGATTTTTATACTCTCGCAACAAAAGTTGCTAAAGAGAGTATTATAGTTTTGTTCACCTAACGGTTGTTTGTAACACCTAAAACTAAAAGAGTTAGATATAGAGTCATATATACCAAAGTGATCAGGGTGACGAGTAGATTTGAAATCCGGATGTCTGTCCGTCCGTCCAAGCTGTAACTCGAGTAAAAATTAAGATATCTTGACGAAACTTGGCACAAATATTCCTTGGTACGATAAGAAGATCAAGTTCGAAAATGGGCGGAATCGGACCATTGCCACGCCACGCAAAATGGCGAAAACCAAAAACACATAAAGTGTCATAACTAAGCCATAAATGAAGATATAAAAGTAAAATTTGGAATAAAGGATCGCACTAGGAGGGGGCATATTTGGATGTAATTTTTTTGAAATCGGTTATTTGTATTTAACTCGCAAACTAATAAAGCTATATAAACCAAACTTTCTGCAGTCGGTTCTCTTAAGTACCCCACCACACACCATGAAAATAGTTGAAATCGGATAATAACCACGCCCTTCCATACAAAGGTTAGGTTGAAAATTACTAAAAGTGGGTTAACTAACTAACGAAAATAAATAACAGAAGGGAGCTGTACTCAGATTTTTTTACAAAATGGAAAATGGGCGTGGCATCGCCCACTTATGGGTCAAAAACCATATCTCAGGAACTACTCGACCGATTCGAAAGAAATTCGGTATATAATATTTTCTTGACACCCTGATGACGCGTGTGGAAAATAGATGAAATCGGTTTACAACTACGACAACTTCCCATGTAACTCAATTTTGAAATCCATCTTATTCCTTCACTTTATAATGTAAACATAAGGAACCAATGAAGATAACGGAATAAAACTTTACACAATTATCTCATCTCTGGCTTCACTTGTGAAAAATTATCGAAAACGAACCATAACTTTTCAAGGCCCCAGATATCGAACATGTTGAACTCAGCGCCTAAGGATAAATTTTAACCGAAAATATGGGTAAATCTCTCAGATATCTCAATTTAATTCAAAGCAAATTGTTTTCTTCTAATAGTGTGTCTCTGTTCCAAAAATTATTAAAATCGGGTCATAAAATTTCCATATACCTCATTGTAGGTTTTTCAAAAGTATCTTCTCCTAGCTCCCATATACCTAATTATGTATGTGATTGGCGTTGCAACCGTTTAGCCGGTTATAGCCGAATCGACGATAGTGCGCCACCTCTCTCTCTCCTTCGCAGTTCGAATAGGTTTTTCAAAAATACGGTGAGCTTTATTCCGCATATATGTATTGGTTAAATTTCTTCAATAAATTGCGAGAGTATAAAATGTTCGGTTGCACCCGAACTTAGCCTTTCCTTACTTGTTTAATTGCATTTCAATTTCCAAAAAATTTGTTGGAAAGAAAACCTTTATTTTGCCTTCACAATAGGGTGTTACCCTAAATATCCTCGCGGTTGACCAATATTCCTGAAGTTAATGTTTTGGAATTTTGAAAAGAAAAAACACAGAATCTGGCTCGAAGAAATTTATTATTTGCACCTATTTGGGCTGTATTTCAGCAATTCCGGTCTTTGTTCCGGAGTAAATTTGTTCATTATGAAAAAGTATTGCCTTAAGAGGTTAGGGGTAGTCAGAGACACGAAAAAATTACAATTTATTAATTCTCAGTAATTTTGTTTTGTTATTAAATCATGTTATTTTACAAAAGTAATAATATGGCATTATTACACAAAGTTTTTACTTGAAGTCACGAAAATTTGAAAAATGAATTGTAATTTCCAAAGTTATAGCTGTTTGTGTTGACCCAGTTCCAAAAAAAGTCCTTGCGGTGACAATCATAAGTCCTTGTAAATTCATCTAAAATCAATCGGATAATAAAAATTAGTTTTATAAATATATAATCCTGGGCCGGATCGAAGTTTTTATCTTTTTTTTTTCAAAAATTAACAAAATGACGGCCTCAGGAATTTTTTTTCTTGATTTTGGGGAAAAAATCGACAGTTCATTTAAAAAAATCGAAATTAAAAAAACAAAAACAGTTCTATCCGGCCAGGGTAATTATATATTCTAAAAGTTGTATAAATTTCATTAAAATTTACTGAGCGGTTTCCGAGTTACAGTTGTCACCAGTTCAAAACACATAGTTTTTTATTCTAGTAAACAGTGGGATCGATTTCTAGTTCTGCGTAGTGGTAGTAATCTAACTACGAATAACCAAAATAAAATAATAAGCAGCTCACGAAAACTCTTAAGAGGTCTGAAACTCACCAGAGGTTGAAAAAAGGATTTATTTTATACCTTAAATAAAAGTCATGATGTTTTTTTTTTTTTGTCACGCATTGCTGGAGTGGACTCAATCCAGGGTTCTAAATTAAGCAAAAAAAAAAAAAAAACTACAGTTGCTGAGTGAGCTAATCATTCACAAACTAACTCCGAACACACGTTAGACCCCATTTATGAAATATTTCTAAGATTTTGGATCAGATTTTTTTCGGATTTTGATTAATGCTAGACGAAATATCCACCACTTCTTCATTGACAATATTCAATTGAGTTAGCTCTGAATTTAGTCACCATTTTTTAGACCATCCTTATATTTTTTATCCTTATGAACGCAGTTACAGTGTTGCAATTTAATTCAAAACACCACTGAATTAACAAACTGCCCTCGAAAAGTTAGCTCAAATTTATTTTTACGATCGTTTCAAGAACTTATATAAATATGTATGTATGTACATCTGTAGAATTGTATGCTATGCAATTTTCCCATTACATCAAACTTGCCACATATTATTATGTTATGAGCAATGTATGCCACATATTTTAGGATACCACACAATTGATCTTGCAGTTTCATAAATTCATATATATTTATGTTTGTATGTATTTCAACGCAAGTGCATAAATTGCATGCACTTCTGCACACTTGCTTGCTCGATGTCATATGGATGTGAACGCCTGGTGGACCGGCCTTCCTTCACAGCAAACTTGAATAAACCAGTAACAAATATTATTACATATGTACATGAGTACATACAGCTACATATATGTATATATGTATATACCCCCTATCAGTAACAGCAATGCGCGCACTTTTTCATGGGTTCGAAAGGCTCTCTGAAGGCGCCGCTTTGCTGCATGCACTTGCTGACTGACGCCGCTTGTTCCCAATTGATTCGCGCAGTATTGTTGTGCCGTGTGTCCAACTACAATAAATAGCGCCTGAGCAACTTTACATTGGAGATACGGCTGTCTGGCAGTGACTTGTGTTTGTGCGTGTGTGTTTAATATTTTTCTCCTTTTTTCTTCATTTTTCATTTGCAAGTATGAAGCAAGTGCCTGTTTGCTGTTGTTGTTATTTCTCTCCACATATTTTAATCACAACAAGTTTGGCCTCCTAACGACACTGCAATCACAATCAGCAAATGCAATTTCCTTGCCATTTTTTTCTTGCCTTTTGCCTTTTGTTGTTTGTTGTTATTGTTTATCATTGCACTTTGGATTGTGGCACTACACTACACAATATTTTCTGCAGAAAACAAGTTCACAACTATGGAAAATCACCAATCACCAGTTGCGCCAACGGATAGTAGACAATTATACGAAAAAAAAAATCGTTGGAAAGTCATGTGCTCTTTTTGATAATGCCTACTTCAATGTCTAGTGGTTGGAGACTTTTTGGGCATATTTTTTGATTTTCATGTTTTCATTTATGAGCGCCTTGTGTTTGTTTCGTTTTGTTGTGAGGCTGGTATCTCAGAGAGGAATCCTATGATGTTGAGAATTTCCGTATTTATACTGGGACCAAACATTGTTTTAGAGAGCAAATTTGCTTATTTCTTACCTAAATGTTACCATCTTCTTGAAAAATGGGAGTGGCTTTTAAGTAATTTTGACTTTGAGTCCTAGATATAGATGTAGATATAGATATAGATATACATAGATATAGATATAGATATAGATATAGATATAGATATAGATATAGATATAGATATAGATATAGATATAGATATAGATATAGATATAGATATAGATATAGATATAGATATAGATATAGATATAGATATAGATATAGATATAGATATAGATATATAGATTTAGATATAGATTTTGATTTAGATTTAGATTTAGATTTAGATTTAGATTTAGATTTAGATTTAGATATAGATATAGATATAGATATAGATATAGATATAGATATAGATGTAGATATAGATATAGATATAGATATAGATATAGATATAGATATAGATATAGATATAGATATAGATATAGATATAGATATAGATATAGATATAGATATAGATATAGATATAGATATAGATATAGATATAGATATAGATATAGATATAGATATCGATATAGATATAGATATAGATATAGATATAGATATAGATATAGATGTAGATACAGATGACAGGTTAAAGCGACTCGAAAATTATACCGTGAAGAACAACGATCTGTTAACTGTTAAAAGAGCAATATCAGAAATGAATAAATCTCTTGTGAGAACACACTGTTAATTAAAACGCATTTATGAAGAACAAATATAAAAACAGAAAAAAATACCACACCTGTCTGGGAGTTTTACAACAGCTTCTGTGCTAAATACATGCGATTTTTCGAAGCACCTTACAGACATACATATGTATATGTATATCTTATGAGTTTATATATGTATAATATATATTAAATATGTCTGTGTGCATTTTCATCAACTCCAAAATACCCGTCAACTTTTATATTCTTGGAATCGACTTTGTTTGTTGTGTAAATAAATTTAAATTAAAAGGCGGGTTCAAGACAACGTCATGCCTTAGTCAATATTTATATGAGTGAATACAATTTTGCAAATGTGATGACGTAAATTTCACGAATAAAATTTAGCTGTAGAGCGAGTACAATAAATTCAAAATTACTTAAATCAATAAGTATAAAGAATAGTGTAGGCGATATTATGATATTATGAAAAACATACATACTATATGAGTATAACCTATAAGAGGTTAATTATGCTATAACTGAGGATATATGAATGAAGAATTTTTTTAACGGGTTATATAGATACGTTTTTTCCTTCTTTCATAGAAACAATTTTACGAACGTTTCAAAATTGATTATTTTTTTTTTTAAAGAATGAGTTTCTTTGAATACTGGACACTCTCTTGAGTCTAAAGTCGAAATTTATTGAACAATTGAATGTATTAGAACAGAAAATAAGTTTTTTAAAAACCGGAGATGTCTATTTACAATAGCTAAGAGCCAGACCTTTCAACGCTTTTATAAAATCTCACCATAAAATGTGTTAAATCAGAATTTTCCAGTCCGCTATAAGAAACTCGAAACATAATTATTATTTGTCTGAAAAATATCTATTTTAACAAGTAAGGAAGGGCTAAGTTCGGGTGTAACCGAACATTTTATACTCTCGCAATTTATTTATTTAACTTTATTTATATTAATAGTACACAATTTGACCCACATATTCGTCATATATAGTGCATAAAGTCCATTGAAAGTTGGAAACCATAATATTAGGTCAGAAGCACCGAGGCCCTCGTGTTCGATATATGGGGCCTTAAAAACCTATAGTCCGATTTCGGCGATTTTTAGAATGGGGCTGCCACACTATAAACATAGTACATAGTCACTAGTGCTTACTTTATATATTGTAAAGTAAACGATTCAGATCGTTTTCAAAGTTCTGGTATATAGGAAGTAGGCGTGGTTGTGAAGCGATTTGGCCTATTTTCACAACATATGATTGGGATGTATGGAAACTACAACAAAGTTTCATTGAAATCGGTCGAGTAGTTCCTGAGATATGGTTTATGACCCAAAAAAAAAAAAACTGAGTGCAGCCTCCATCTGCCATTTCTTACGTGAAATTTAGTGTTTCTGACGTTTTTCTTTAGTGAGTTGGACGTGGTTATTTTCTGATTTATTTCATTTTTTGACTGTATTAAGAAGTGGCTAAAAAAACGACTGCAGAAAGTTTGGTTTATATAGCTCTATTGGTTTGCGAGATATGTACAAAAAAACCTATTTGGGGGCGGGACCACGCCCACTTCCCCAAAAAAATTACATCCAAATATGCCCCTTCATAGTGCGATCCTTCATACCAAATTTTATTTCCATAGCTTTATTTACGGCTTAGTTATGGCACTTTATGTGTTTTCGGTTTTCGCCATTTTGTGGGCGTGGCAGTGGTCCGATTTTGCTCATTTTCGAAATCAACCTTCCTATAGTGCCAAGAAATAAGTGTGCCAAGTTTCATCAAGATATCTTAATTTTTACTCAAGTTACAGCTTGTACAGGCGGACGGACGGACAGACAGACATTCGGATTTGAACTTCACTCTTCACCCTGATCACTTTGGTATATATAACCCTATATCTAACTCGTTTAGTTTTGGGTGTTACAAACAACCGTTATGTGAACGAAACTATAATACTCTCTTTAGCAACATTTGTTGCGAGAGTATAAAAAGTATATCAACATTTACTCATGCTTCTCAAGTCTGGTTTGTATCTGGTAAGGAGCACTTTTGGAGTTAATTTTGTATATATTTGCTTCGCTTAGGCTTATGGGTCTTGAACCATAAGCTTACTCCAATATGAATGAGTTAGAATGACTAATTGGCGTTATTATAAATAAAGTTTGGTATGTATCATCAAGGAACCAAGATCTCATGGGATGCCTAACCTTTAACTATGATCTTAAAGACAAGATATGAAGATATTATATTTTTTTTTGTCTCATCATTTATATTTCCTATTAAACTATTTGTTTCTCTTCTATTTACAGGAAATGCAAAACATTCTCTTCAGAGCATGGAGCTCCTACGATCTCTCCCTCATCGATTTACTCTCATCACTCTCCCGCTGCATGTTATGACATTTACAAAAACAAAAGCAAATTGCACGCAATTTTAAAAATCAAATTGCAGGATCCGGCCAACTTAAACCATATACTTACTAAATAACGTGTTGGAGGAAATCGAACGATAGGCCGCTAATTTGTCGCTTGCTGGTTTGACAGGTAAGTCTGTATGTACGAATATGTAAATATTCGGGCGTCATATAATTTTAGCATACTATAAGTACACACGCTTGGTCGATGGGTCAATTAACGTCTCGTCGGTAGCAGTAGCGAGTTATGTAAACACAACTGGGTTGCTGCGCTCACAATTCCCAAAACCCCAATGTCTGGGCGATCCGCAAAGCGTGTATGTATCTGGACAATTCATATGCAATTTCTGAAGTTTTGTGAATTTATTTTTTGTTTACCGCATCGATTAAGTGTTCGATGATAATTTCACAAATATGTCGAACATATTAACGACGTTATTGCGTTAACTCTTTGATCAGACACATATGTATGTACATATGTATATCACTGTACTGTGATTTGTTGTTTATTTACATATATGTGTATTGTATTTATTACTTTGTCAATTGACGGAAACGCATGCTTCTTTTACCACTTTTATTTATAGTCGATTGTCAATGAGGTGAGAGAGAGGGCGGGAGCTGGCATAAAGGGGTGTTGAGAAATTGGGCAGTTGCGCATATAACCGATCTAATATACACAAATACGTAAATATAATTGTGTGTTCATTTGCAAATCAAATTGAAATACATATGTACATGCCTATATACATATATTTACAAACAGTATATGCCCCTTAAAGGCGTATGATTTTCGCAAATAAATACGAGTACAGTTCGATATGTCATTGGATTTATCCAACATGGATTTAGACATTTAGAGGCTATTACTCTGACCGTTTATTATATATTGCGCAAGCGCAGCATTTATATGTAACCTCTCATCAAAAATCAACGAAGAATGTATGTCTAGGTTATTTTCTCACTTTTGCGAGAAAATTCTTTCCACAACATATACCTTATTGTCCACTCATTCGTCTGATAATGCGTTTCTTGAAGACAAAATTATGATTTTTTTTGGGGTTTTAGTTCGTAAGACATATTTCTACTGACCTTCTTTTGACAAAACTTCCAAGCTGTTGTTTAAAATTTGTTGTTGATAATGTAGTGATCGTGTTGAATTCAACCATAAGAGATATTTATGATCTTTTCTATGTCATAACAATACAAGAAGGCATTATTTCTACTATCTTTGTGATCGTTCTTAAACTATGTTTGAATAATGATATCTTGTTCTGAACGACCTTCAGTTCAGAAAGGGGTTTTCAATAAAAGCGCTACAAAATTTTGGGTTTTGGATATCAATGAAATTCTTTATTCTTGTGAAAGTTCATTTGATGCCATTATGTATGGAACTCGATTTTTTTTGGCCACCACGGGCACGCTTGCAGAAGTCCAGACGCTGAACCCAATTGTCGACGGGTTTCAAGCATAAATCGGGTGATACTACTGCAATTTCACGTTCGATATTCATGCGAAGTTCATCAATCGTCACTGGCTTGTTGGCATAGACCATAGACTTGACTTAGCCCCACATTAAATATACTAATAGCGTCAAATCGCAAGACCGAGGCGGCCAATTGACTGGGTCTTTTTCGGGAGATAACAAGTTCACCAAACTTGGTTTTCAATAAATCGATTGTGACATTCGCTGCGTGGCTTGTGGTGCCGTGCTGTTGGAACCACATTTTCCAAGTCCACCGCATAAAATCGTAATTTTTTCGTGATGCAATGGTGACTCATGGAGTACGTGTGGATTGCTGCCTGACCAATATTGCATATTTTACTTATTGACGAGGCCACTCAGCCAGAAATGAGCCGACCATAAATTGGACGTAGCGCCCTTAAAGTAGAGGCCACTGACTCCGACTTCCGGTAGTAAATTTTAATAATTTCGAATCGTAATTTTTTGTAGCGTCCCTTTTGAAAGCCCCTTTACTTACATTAATTTTCAAAAATGAAGCCTGAAGACTTTTAAACTGGTAATACTGTTCTGATGAATAAGATTTCATGATCTTGAGATCTAGGGATAGGCATTACATCGAAATGAAAATGAGGTGATAGCACTGCTCTTGATATTAAAAAGTCAAATAATTGGTTTCTATAAAAGTATCATCTATAAATTCGCAAATGCTAATGGATTTGTATGTCATTAAATATCATACTAAGTCAGTTGAGATGTTCTAGTACTAAACAAGATCTGAAGCTTTTATTGCATAGACTTGTGGAATCACCGACCCTCGTACATCCACTTGATTAACCGTGTGGTTATTGTTATGTACTCGTTTCTCTTCGCGCACGACCACCATGAGCGCATAAAGTATATACAAATTTATTTCAGAACACAAATCATGCGGGACCACTCTGCATATTCGACAAATTTTGTCAATATCTTGCGTACTGTTTTTCTTTTCAATTATGCGCTATATTTGGTATATTATATGCCTAATGAAGTTGTTTACTAAACGTTAACAACAAAACATACATACATTTAATTATTACTTTTTGTCACAAAAATGATTTGATTGATCTATCTAAATAAACAGTAGTTAGAAACAGTTAGTTAGTGTGTCATGTGAGTTGAAGCACATAATGGTTAATGCTCTTGAAATGTTTTTAAAAGTGAAATTCACGTTTTTTCAACTCAACAATTTTTGTTTTACCAACTTTTAGTGTGTATAATATCCGCCTAAGTGGGTAAAATTAACTTTTTAAGTGCATTCTTCAAGTACCTCACCGGCAAAACGTTGAGATAAGCTAATCTAAAAGTAATTATTGCACAAGAAACATCAGATAAGTTTAATTGTAATAAATGCCAATAAAATATGTGCCGAATTGTGTCATTTTATGGCCCACAACCACAAACAAGTTAAGAAGTAATTTAATTTATCTTGCTTTCGTTTTTTGCTTTAGTATATATATAGTACTTTATAATCTCACATCATAAAACAGTGAAATAAAACTAATTGACACTCTTATGTGAATAAAATTTGAAGAGTAGATAAATTTCTTATAATAAATATTCGTAATTTTATTAATTTAAATCGGATGAATAATGAAAATATAGAGATAATACTAATGTGTTGACGATTTAAACTAGTTTTGCCTTTACAAAAGTTTTTTTCTTCTCAGCTCTCTCTCTCACAGTTTTAAATGCTCCCAAAATGTTTTAATGTTTGAGTGGACATATGTATATAGAATTTTGTTTGAGGATTTGTAAAATTGCATAATTTGTCCACAGTACTAACCTATGCCATAAGTAAGCCAACTATCTCGTTTAAGGGGTTAGGTCGGTTTCGTAGGTTAACAAGTAAGGAAGGGCTAAGTTTGGGTGTAACCGAACATTTCCATTGAAAGTTGGAAACCATAATATTAGGTTAGAAGCACCGAGGTCCTCGTGTTCGATATATGGGGCCTTAAAAACCTATGGTCCGATTTCGGCGATTTTTAGAATGGGGCTGCCACACTATTAACATAGTATTTGTGCAAAGTTCTGCGCCAATATCTTCACTAATGCTTACTTTATATATTGTAAAGTAAACGATTCAGATCGTCTTCAAAGTTCCGGTACATAGGAAGTAGGCGTGGTTGTGAAGCGATTTGGCCTATTATTCACAACATATCATTGGGATGTAAGGAAACTATTACCAAACCAAGTTTCATTGAAATCGGTCGAGTAGTTCCTGAGATATGGTTTTTGACCCATAAGTGGGCGACGCCACGCCCATTTTCCATTTTGTAAAAAAATCTGAGTGCAGCTTCCATCTGCCATTTCTAATGTGAATTTAGTGTTTCTGACATTTTTCGTTAGTGAGTTAACCCACTTTTAGTAATTTTCAACTCAACCTTTGTATGGGAGGTCAGCGTGGTTATTATCCGATTTCTTTCATTTTTGGACTGTATTAAGAAGTGGCTAAAAGAAACGACTGCAGAAGGTTTGGTTTATATAGCTTTATTGGTTTACGAGATATAAACAAAAAATCTGTTTGAGGGCGGGGCCACGCCCTGTTTTCCAAAAAAATTACATTCAAATATGCCCCTTCATAGTGCGATCCTTTGTACCAAATTTTATATAGTTATGACACTTTATGTGTTTTCGGTTTTCGCCATTTTGTGGGTGTGGCAGTGGTCCGATTTTGCTCATTTTCAAAAGCAACCTTCCTATGGTGCCAAGAAATAAGTGTGCCAAGTTTCATCAAGATATCTTATTTTTTACTCAAGTTACAGCTTGCACAGACGGACGGACGGACAGACAGACATTCGGATTTGAACTTCACTCTTCACCCTGATCACTTTGGTATATATAACCCTATATCTAATTCGTTTAGTTTTGGGTGTTACAAACAACCGTTATGTGAACAAAACTATAATACTCTCTTTAGCAACTTTGTTGCGAGAGTATAAAAACAAGGGTATTTTTTAAAATTTTTTAAATATAAACAATCATATTTAAACCATTCAGTTATTCCATTAAGATAGGTGTGAGGTTTTTATTTACAAATTCCAAAAACTCAGCCGTTGGCATCTCATTTCCCATGACGTGTCCAAAAACAAAGGTTTTGCCTTGGGCATCAAAACTCATGATTGGTTTATTCAAAATACATAAACTAAAAACATGTCGATAGTATATGGATAAATCAAGTTAATGGACGAAGGAAAAAGAAAAAATATTGAAATTTGAATGTTTGACACAGTTTAAACCAAAAACTCACTTTTAAAATAAGTACCCGGAAATTCTCATTTTAAATGGATAAAAATATTGAACAAAGAGTTTGTGTGAAATGTTGTGTCCCACACGAAATTTCTTGTGCCAAAACGTTGGAAATGTTGAAAAAAAAGTTTTATGTACTTGTAAATTCTGTCAAATAAGTACCCGGAAATTCTCAAATAAAATGGATAAAAATATTGAACAAAGGTTAGGTTAGGTTAGGTTGGTCTGGTAGGCCTGCAGGCCACGCATAGACCAGACCTTTGCGATACCAGAATGGAGTGCCTTCACATGTTCCCTGAGCAGTAGTCATCGCGCCTGACGTGAATTTTAATAATTTATAAGGCTTCACTAACGATATCTCCTCTAACTTATCGTATTGTCGGACCCCTAAGTATCTAAAACGCTGTCTCGCTAACGCAAGACAAACGTACAAGAGATGCTCCACTGTTTCCTTGGTGCCCCGCTCTTGATATTTTCTGCATTCCTCCCGACAATTCCATTGCTTGAACAAAGTGTTTGTGTGAAATTTTGTGTACTTGTGTACCAAACGAAATTTCTTGTGCCAAAACGTTGGAAATGTTGAAAAAAACATTTGATGATTCAATCATGTCGAAAACTCGAAGTTTACGAATGGTATAAATCGTTCAAAGAGGGGCTTATAAAAATCGCAACCCACACAAAAGGTTGACTTGTTCCTAATGACGCCGTAAACAAACTAAATAACACATAGCAATAAAAATTTACAGAATAGTGGCTGACAGTTGTTCCAAGCTGGGAAAAAAATGTTTTTTTGAGATATTCTCAGCGGGTAAATTTAAAATAACAATTTCCGGGTACTTATTTGACTGAAATATTGGCTCGAAAAAATCCTTCGTTCATGAATGAATGATACTGTCGTTCCAAAGATATGTGCAAAATTTGAACAAAATCGCTTTATAACTTTGGATAAATCCGTTTAAAGTTTTACATTCGTACTGGCTGGGTTATTCCGTTTAATCCCTATGAGACAACACACCTATCTCAGAAAACTCGTTAAATCTTCATAAAGACGTATGTATATAATATGTTCTCTTTGATCACAATCTCATTCAAAAGCTTGGCAGTACTCCGTAAGCACACTTTCCTCTCTCGCAATTGCAAACGACCTTCAATCAACAATTTCGTTTGAATCATAAATTTGAACTTAGTACTCGTGCTCCTTTCACTACAGAGTACCGGAACATACACAAGCATAATAACGGGCGTTTTTACAATGTATTATTAAGTTTCATGCTATAAAAAGCAACAACAATAAGGCGGCAATAATGGGCGGCACAATTTTCTTGAAACGTTATACGCTTGCGTTTTTCTTTTACTTGCGCACTTCCATTTAATGACTAAAGAATTTTATCGATTTTCTAATTAGTTAACGTATGTTTTTTTTTTTTGTCTTTTTGGACAATTAAAATTTTATGATGTCTTTATCACTATAAAAATTATGAAGACAATAAATCTCTGGGTATTTTAACTTTTTTGATATGTATGTACTTTGCTCTGGCACGAGCGGTCGAAGATTGTACAAATGGATATACATACTCGTACATATGTATGTATGGATATGTGGTTATCTTGTGAAAGCATGTGAATACCAAAGAGTTTATGATGCCATAATACGATAGTTGATTTACGCAAATGGTGAGGATACACAACCATACATAATCATGCATACGTATTCTAATCATAAGGAAAAGTTTAAGTACATACATATCTACACAAATATTCGCACATATATGTACATATTCTTATTGCAAATATATAGTCACTTGTTTCATATTTGCTATAATTATCGCCGTTTATGCCTTAAAATCAATCACATTTGATTTTACTAATATGAAAGAAAACGCCGGTACTTGCTGAATTACAATAAGGCATGCTTTTTTTTCCAATGTTCTACAACTGTACACCCACACATCCTCTTGATTGTATGCGTACATACATATGTTCGTATTGTTTAACAGAGTTTGGTATTGTTAACATTTATGGCGGGTCTTTCATATCTATTGCCTGTTTAAGCACTGACTAATATGTCATTATACCCTCAAAGAAATGTGAATTGAACTTATACCATTAGGGATGGTGGAATCGTACTTCCTCTCTACACATCGTTTATTATTGTTGTACTGCAAACTCCAAAAATTCAGAATCGGCATCAGTATCGGCCATATTTGTTCGATTATTTGTACTTCTATCGCATGTCACTTCAGTGTTTTGTTTTTTTCCTTTTATAGCTTAATATATCAAATTTAAATCCATTATTTTTACTTTAAATTGACAATTTTATTTAGCACATTCAGAATGATCAGATTTAGTTTTGTTTAAGGACTTTTTGAGATTTACGAGATAATTTAAGAGGTTTAAGAGAGTGAAACCCCTCTTTGCTATTGACAAAAAACTTGCTTAGTCGATTTTTAAAGGTTTCTCTTGAAGCGAGTTGTTCACAAACAACATTATTTACCATAGACAGGAACTTGGTATCAGACCCGTACTATAAGAGAGTTGCAAAAGAACCTCCAAAATACGCTCCCAGAACTTTTATCGAGCAACTTGTGTGGCGTTGTCATCATGGAACACAATTCTTCCCCTTCCTTCAGACGGTCTCATTGTTGACAGTATAGGTTTGAATTAAATAAGGCTGTAGGGGAGTTGATCAAAGAAAATTATTCTCTGCTAAATTCATCTCACACACATAGCAAAACTTTCCTGACCTATCACTACCTACCGAACCATTCTTCATCAGCAATAGCAATCCGATTTTGAATTGTATTGGTTTAGTGGTGATTCTGCAGGGATTGGCAGATAAAAATTTGGTCCATAACTTAAACTCCTCTTCAAAAGTACCTATCGCACTTATACAACGCCAGTTACAAAATACTACAATTTTCAGTTTTGAAGCATTACTTTCTTTGTTTGTAGCAGCCGCTAAGGTTAGAAGTGTTTTTAAGAGCTTGGGGATAGATCGTTTCTTAAAAGCTCACCCTTCCTTGCCTTTACGTGAATTTTTGGCCCATACCAATACTGTAACGATGCCTCAGCCCTCATATATAGGCGAATCGATGATAGCGCGCCACTTCTCTCTTTCCTTCACAGTTCGGCGCCAGTTGGAGATACCAAGTGTAACCAGGTCGCTCTCCACCTGGTCCCTCCAACGGAATGGAGACCTTCCCCTTCCTCGGCTTACTCCGGCGGGTACTCCATCGAACACTTTCAGAGTTGGAGTGTTTTCGTCCATTCGGACAAGATGACCTAGCCAGCGTAGCCGTTGTTTTTTTTATTCGCTGAACTATGTCAATGTAACCAGTGTTATTAGCGAAAATAAAGGGAACCTTAAAGGGCTGTCGTTTTACAAGCATACAAGTAATCGCTGAAAGAGCCAAAGGCTATCACAAAAATCGAGTTTAAGAATTGTTTCGACGATTGGAAGAAGCGCTGGCATAAGTGCATAATATCGAATGGGGACTATTTTGAAGGCGACAATATTAATGTAGCCGAATCAATTTTTTGGTCGAAAAACGAAAATTCCCGTTATTTTTTGAACACAACTCGTATGATGTCATTGCATCGTTCACGTGTGAATTTTGTTTATAAAAATCGAAGCTCCACCTTAGCGATCATAGTGGCGATCATTAACCCACAGTCTCAAAAAATTTCGAGTAAATTCCACACCCAATGCATTAAAAGTTTTATTGAATTGTTTTATTATATAATAAATCAAAGTATGCATAACGTGTTTTATAGTTTAACATATTCAATCAAACACGAGTGCATTTTATTTTGACGCAACCGACATTTCTCATGGTTTGTTTAAGGACTCGTATCTTAACCTAATATAACCTTATAAATTAAGCAAATATTTGCTAATTTGTTTTCGTTTTTTTTTGCGAAACTATTAAAAATAGCCGCTATCAATATCCAAAAAATAGCAAATAGCATTGAACTACGAAATAAACTGAAGACGAGTGTTTCACTTTACGCTCTTATAAATTGCTACGGGGCATTCAACTTAAACTTGACCGCATAAATTAAAAAAAAACAAAACCAAAATAGTTATATACAAATAGTAACAGCAAAAGCGTTGCTCTTCATCCCACTACTTGAGAATGAAATGGGTGAATATCAATCACGACACGCGTGCGTACAACTCACATACACGAGTGCAAAGCAAATTGAATTCATTTGCTGAATTGCTTTTGAATTTTTGCAATTTGCACGTGCTACGGCTACGGCTTCGGCTTGCATAAATAAATGAAACGTCAATATATCATTAGCACCGATTACAGACAGTTATTGTATTGCACATACATACATTCATACATTATTGTATGAATGTGAGTGTGTGTATGCGTGAAGAAGGGCGTAATTCAGTAAATACTTATTACGTGGGCTCGGATTTGTGGATAAATTGCAACACAGAAGGTTAATGACATTAAGTGTGTTTACACGAATAAGTACAGATCTTTTATAAAAATATATGCAGAAAAAATATAAACAATAACATTCAAAAACAAGTAAGGAAAGACTTAGTTCGGGTGCAACCGAACATTTTATACTCTCGCAATTTATTTAGAGATTTACCTATATTTTCGGTGAAAAATTACCCTTAGGCACTGAGTTCTTCATGTTCGATATCAGGGGCCTTGAAAAGTTATAGTCCGATTTTGACAATTTTTCCACAAGTGAGGTCACAGCTCAAATACAGTATTTGTGTAAAGTTTTATTTCGCTATCTTCATTACAATGTATACATTATAAATTGAAGGAATCAGATGGAATTCAAAATTGAGTTATATGAGAAGTAGGCGTGGTTGTGAACCAATTTCGCCCATATTCCGCCGTGTCATCAGGGTGTCAAAGAAAGTGTTTCTGACGTTTCTCGTTAGTGAGTTAACGCACTTTTAGTCATTTTCAACCCAACCTTTGTATGGGAGGTTATTATCCGATTTCTGTCATTTTTGAACTGTATAAGGAAACGGTTAAAAGAAACGACTGCAGAAAGTTTGGTTTATATAGCTTTATTGGTTTGCAAGATATATATAAAAAACCTATTTGGGGGCGGCGTCACGCCCACTTTTCCAAAAAAATTACATTCAAATGTGCCTGTTGTATATGTTTTCGGTTTTTGCCATTTTGTGGGCGTGGCAGTGGACCGATTTTGCCCATCCTCGTAAGCAACTTCCTCAGGGTGCCAAGGCATATGTCTTCCAAGTTTCATTAAGATATCTTAATTTTTACTCAAGTTATCGCTTGCAGCGACAGACGGACGGGCAGACATCAGGATTTCAACTCCACTCATCATCCTGATCATTTATATATATATAACCCCATATTTAACTCTTTTATTTCTTGGTGACACAAACAACAGTTATGTGAACAAAACTATAATACTCTGTGCAACATGTTGCGAGAGTATAATTAATAAATATTGCGATTGCGAAAGAGGAAATATAATTTGAAAATTGCAATTTTATATGCAATCAACCCACACTTCTACAAAAGACTTATTCGGCCGAAAAAGTACTCATCAAATCTTTGCAAGACATTGCTTCGTAAGTGCATGTGACTGTTAAAATCACCAGAGGAACAGTCGAAAAACTTAGCCGGCGTTCCAGCTTCGAGGAAGGGGAATGGAAGTGGCAAAGTATGAGGCCTAGCGCTCGGAAAGACGATTGCCGTTGATTTTTGCGGTTCACTGACTGGCATCTACATATGGAAGGAAAAATACTCGTATAACATGACAACGCGCTTCGGCTAATACTTCATCCCACACCATGTGGCGAAATGTTGTGACCATAGATGGGTTTATTCAAATTTGGTCTCCTGCTAGGTCTTTTTATAACCAAATTTGAAAAGGCCACTCGCTGGGAAGACATTTTAGTCAAATGGGACGCTTATCAACGCTATGGAGCCCCACTTTGCAAACCTTAAAAAAATTTCCTTCCGTATAAAATAGTTTGAGCATGGCTAAGTCAGGTATATTGAGAAAATGAGACTTCTTCTTTTTCTTTACTGGCGTAGAAACCGCTGACGCAATTATTGACGTGTTAACAACAGGGCGCCTGTTATTTTTCCTTTTCGATGTTTGGCGGACATTGATGAAGCCATGTGCAGCCAGGTCCTTCTCCACCTGATCTTTCCAACGGAGTGGAGTTCTTTCTCTTCCTCTGGTATATGCAGATCCGTTAGGAAAGCCCACGTGGAGAAAGACCTGGCTGCACTTGGTATCAGTGGTCTTTCCAACGGTGTGAAGGTCTTCCTCTTCCTCTGCATTCAACAGCTACTACATCGAACACTTTCGAAACTAGAGTGCTTTCGTTCATTCGGACAAGAACATAGCCAGCGTAACCGCTGTCTTTTTATTCGCTGAACTAAGTTAATGTCGTCGTATAACTCGTACAGCTCATCGTTCCATCGTCTGTGGTATTCGCCGTTGACAATGTTTAAGGGACCTTTACGGTTTTCCATTTAAAACATTTATCTCGAAAACTCCTGGTGTCGTCTCATCTGTCGCAAGACGAGAGTGATGATATTCCGAGTTCTGCTCAATTAAATTTGTTAATCTTACTTTTCCATCAAGCACGAACGACATTTAATTTCGGAGAATATTGAAATTTACTCCAAAGCACTTATAATCTTTAAAGTAAATTCTTAGTATATATCAATATATTTTATATAAGACCCCCCAAATACTATCGGCATATACTTCGTGCTATATATAACTGAATAAAACTCTAAATTGCTTAATGATTGCTGTTATAAACTTTTATATTTATGTATTCATACGGATATACATGGGCTGAGAATGTCATTAAGTTATATGGCTTCAAGTGGAAAAGTTCAGCAGTAAACCCTAATCTGCAAGTCCGAAATTAATTATTGAGTCAATTATAATTGGTCATTATTGGCGATATGAATGATTAATTGCCTTTGATATTGAGCAGTACACAACAGTTATAATAAAGAAGCTAATGTTTACATATGTATTTACACCATCGAATTTCGTTTCCTTACAAATACATGCATATGACAATGGAAACAACAAAAGGTCCGATTCTTGAGTTTGTTCGTTAGTAACTTTTATGATCGAAAACCTTGTTTTTTTCCTCTGTATGCGTATGTAGTGTTTTGTGAAGTGATATGAAAGAATTACATACCCATATATTTCACCCGAACTCTATAATCATAAACACATACATACATATACGCGAAATATAAAAATATATGATATACATACACTACTCGTAAAATTCGAAGATCCGTAATAAAGTCTATAGACCTTGTCGATTGTTGAATTTATCCATATAATCAATCAAACGATTATTTGGCTTTAATGAGGTACCTTTGGTCTCTTGTACATTCACTCACATCATCCCATTGAGTCACCAACAGCTCATTAAGGTATCCTAACACGCATAGGGCATTTCGAAGAATTTCCACCTCCTTCGTTCCGCTATCAAATAGTAAATGCTTCCATAACTCAGTAGCAAGGTCACAAAATCAATATTTTTGTTCTCATAGCTGCTGATGACTTTAGTTTTAAGGTTAAGATCTTTAGCGACTTAATATACTCTACTAATTCGTACTCAAATTGAGCCCTCTACTTTTCTTTCTCCTATTTCTCAAGTTGGGCGATATTAGGAAAACTTCATTAGACTAGACTGCAGCCGAGTTTACAACTTGACTACAAATCATCCAACAGCTAAGGTTCGCGATCTTCAGAAATTGCAATGGCCTTCCTTTGATATTTTTCGGGTTGGGATGCTGTGTTGTTTCAAATTAAAATATTTGTCATAAATCGTAAAATATTTATATACATATGTGTATGCTTTATTTCGTATTCCTATGTCTTTGAACTCTTATCACATTATTACAAGAATCATACTCGCAAATATGTGCAAACACATTTGTGCTTTTAAATCTGACATCAACAGAAAGGCAAAAACAAAAAATGTAAACAAATCTGCCCTTGAACTGTTGCAAAAATTGTTTTTACGTTAAACCTACCACAAGGAAATTGTCGGTATGATTTAAAATTATTTTTTAATATTTTCGGGTTTAGAGCTTCAGTAGTTCACAATATACGCTAGGTCGAAGAGATATGTGCTAGGGCAGTGATCCAGCAGATTTAGTATAAGTAGCCATTTCCAATGGAATACCAAGTTAAATGAGTAAAGAGACAGTGAATAAAAACCATAACTGTTGGTGATGTTGTAACTGTTATCTAGACCCCACTTGGAGAAAAAAACATAATAAACGAGCTGTTTCGACGGAATCGGACCATAGATATTAAGGTGTTAGATGGTTGGGGTTTTGCTGGACATGATGCGAAAGACGCGTTGCACGCTGGGCATACAGATTTCCAATATGCTAGGTTCTAGGCTGGATAAATAGTAGGTTAAACTACTACAGTTGCACGAGGATCACGCTTATTTTGAAACGTAACTGTCTTCGAAGTCCCTACATTAAATTACAGTTGAACTTCCATAACTCGAACATCTCTAACTCAAAGTTCTCCATAACTCGAACCGTTGAGTTGGCAATAGAAGTAAAATTTGATACAAATTACCATCTGTAACTCGGAATTATCTCTAACTCGAAGTTATTTTGTGGATTATGATGATTTTGATGACTGATGATGTTAGGGAAGTTCAACTGTATTACTGTATTAATTTTATTATTATTTTAGTTCACTGTTTTATATTGATTACTCTTCAGCTAGCGGAGATCTTTGCAATCTATCTAAAACAAAAATTTACAATCAAAACATACTATTTTTATTAAAAAAATTAAATTCTTAATTAAATATTTTATTTGTTCACACAAGTGTTAATTATAGTTCTTGAAAATTGTGTGTCACTCTGTGTTTGTTTACTTTCTAACAGCTGATTGCATCTAGAGATGTAGCTCAGCTGCTCGATACATAACGAATGATGCACATAAATCGTGTGCTTAAACTAACCTTAAAAAAATGAAGATTGGTGCTCAATCATTAAATAAAAACTAATTTAAGATAACAATTCACAATTTGTTACAAACAAACTAAAAACCCTATTTGTATTTAAAATAAACTTTTCTTTTAAAATCGTATCGAAAAGTTATCGATAAAACGTTTATTATCGAAACGGGACTCAAGCAAATCGTCGTAAATTTCTTTTCACTGGAGAATGATGCAAAAACTTCTTTGTTTCAAACAAATTTTTGTACAAAAACTCAAGCAAGCAAGCAATAGAATAAGCAAAAAATGTGAACATATTTGTGTAATGTGTAAGTAGAATGTCATAATTTATTATAAGGTCACTTTACATTGGAGCTGTGCTTCAAAATTGTAATTACGAAAGTGTTGCTAAAAAAATTTGCTCAACCACACTGAAATGTTCAAGTTTTGAAGAATATACCTATGTGTAAATAAACAAATTGAAAATGGATGTGCTTTGCAATGAAATTGGTATAAACATACAGCATTTGTGTGAAACCCCTGTATCTGGTCGTTATCAATTGATTTGCGATAAGCAATGGTTACAAACGTTAGAAACGCGTCGCAAAATCGCTCCATTCAATGTATGGCAAAAACTTGATAGACGCGCACATCCAAGTGATCCCTTAGATCATCCATGGACGAAGATTTTATTGCAAACTTATTTAAAGAAACCAAATGTAAAAGTATTCCCTCTACAATGGCAAAATGGCGAAGGAGGAGGCATAGAACCAGCTGTAGAGGCTGAGAGCAACAATCCACTCACATATTCTCAAGCAATGTGCTATGTAACCAATACAAATTTCAAAAATCTTTGGGAGGCTGCATACAAACGTTATCCAGGCGCTAACGTTAAGTATGCCAAATCATCGACACCAGCTGGTAGAACATTAAGCCCTCCTTCGGCTTGCAGTCTTGTTTCTTATGATGTAGTGTTGAAAGAATTGATACAACGTGTATACAATTGTCCTGTCATACATTGCCAGCAAGATCGGTTAATTGCGGATCAAGCATGCGAAAGCAATAACGGAGTTATGTTCACAGAGGACGCTAATGGTAAGAGGAATTTATTTGAATAATTAATATATTTTGGACACTGTTATATATATGTTTAACATTTTTAAAGGTACTGATCGTCATGCGAATATAATGCCAGCACTCATCACCATAGAGACTTCAACTCGTTTTTGCGTATTATTTTATCCTCCCGCCATTGTTACAAGTCTTTACGATTGCATAACTTATTCACCATCTATATTGGGTAAATCCTACAACAAGTCGCTCTTTATTATCTATCAGATAATACAGCTTTCGAAGGCGCTACAAACGGCTGGACTTTTCTTGGGTGATATACGTCTGCATGATATAATGGTGCGTGAAAATCTGTGGATACAAGTACTACCACGTCTAGAGTCTTGCATATTACGACCAAATCTGGCAGAACGTGGTGTCACATCACCAAGCGAAACTGCGCACGGTGTGGATGGCGAGAATTCCGTGGCTTTAGAAGAACATGAAAATGGTAGTTATATTTGTGGTGGCATTGCCGAAGATGGCGACGACGACACTGTTGATTGCTCCAGCAATACCAAATTCGATTTGCAATTCGCTTATGATTTGGAGCAGTTTACGTTGCGCGAATACTGTGAAATGTGGTGCAATGGACAACTTTCTAATTATGATTATCTAACGATATTGAATAATGCTGCCGGTCGCGGAGTTAATAACCCGGCCTATCATCACATAATGCCATGGGTAACTGATTTTACCGCACGCAATGGTCTGAATTGGCGTGATTTAAGCAAAAGCAAATATCGATTGAACAAAGGTGATGTACATTTGGATTTAATGTTTTCACATACCACCCATCAAGGCGTAAATGGTGTAGGAAGTGCCGCAAGCAGTCAGATACCGCATCATGTGTCAGATTTTCTTTCCGAAATCACCTACTTTGTTTATATGGCACGACGCACACCGCAAGAGGTGCTCTGCCAACACGTGCGTCCCATTTGGGTGCCTGCCGAATATCCCGTGTCCATACAACGCTTGCAACAATGGACACCGGACGAATGTATACCTGAGTTCTACTCCGATCCAATGATTTTCAAGAGTATACACGAAGACTTGCCAGACCTGGAGTTGCCTGCTTGGGCGTCATGCCCTGAAGATTTCATTGCAAAACATCGGGAAGCTTTGGAGTCACAGTATGTTAGTGAGAGGCTACAACACTGGATTGATCTCAATTTTGGGTAATATATGACATAAATTATATATTTCTGTATTTAATACAATTTCATTTATAATACCAACATAATAGCTACAAATTAACCGGCAAGGCTGCTGTCAAATCAAAGAATGTATGTCTGAGTTTGGTGGATCAACATAAAGAGCTCTGCCAACGTGGTATTGTGCAACTGTTTACCACACCACATCCCGCCAAACGTTTTCCGTCACCATGGTTTAATAAAACACCACCACGTCTCAATCAATTCTATACTGCGCCGCATTCACCACGTTCCGCCAACTCTACACTGCGCGCCAACGAATCAAGACGTCTTGCCAAAAGCACAGAGAATCTAAATGTTAGTGGTGCAACCACTACGCTTCCAACAGAGCTCGCTGCAGCCACAACTTCGTTACGTCGTTCGGGTGCTTCGTCATCCTCACCGCGTATGTCCTTACGCGTAAATAACACAACAAGCGATGCTCTGTCGTCAAATTCAAATTTCTACCCCAGCACCAATTTCATTGACTTGCCAAAAGATTACAATCCATGTGCGCTCCTCCAATCGCTCGAAACAATTGAAACATTCTTCGCACGCACTTTTCCCAAACAGAAGCCAGCATCGAACACTTTGGAAAAGATCATACACAGTGATATGCTGTTCGATGCACACTCCTCGGAAAACTCATTTACCAACCGTCTTTTCCTCGATGATAATCCGAATGCTAGCATACCGACCATAACACAAAATAAGCAGAAACCAAAAAGTCTACTGGCACCAAGCCCAACCTACCTAAAGAAGCGTTCAATGCAACAGCTGCTACACGAGAACCGCGAACGTGAGCTCCAAATATTGGGCTGCCTCATTGTAGAGCTGTTTGCCATGCAGCGTCTGCGCGCAATGCTCATGAACGGCGTGAATGCAAGCAACGAAGAACGTCTCGCCGCGTGTCGCACTGTGGCCAGCTTACACCGTCATGACATACCGAAGTGTTTGCGTTACACTGTCGGTTTGTTGTTGCAACCGCAGTGCGCCGTAGTGACCACTGACAAAGGACTGCCGGCGCCAACAGCCACCCAGCTACTCGAACCGATTTTCGCCAATCAATTGATACCGTTTCCATGTAATTTCTATGCGACATATGCGCTTATACGCGCCTTGCATCAATTCGATTTGAATTCCTCGCTACTCGAGTTGTGCACACACTTCAACTGCAATGGGCGTGAGTGCGCCAAATACACCGACATGGATCGCCAGCGTGTGTTATTTGAACGCAAAATAGCCGAGTGCAAAGTGATGTCGTGCTGTGTCTACATCGGTCGTTTGTTAGAGCCCATTGGGTATGAGCAATTTTCACCAGTCGAACTGCTGTTGCCGCACATTATTGATTTGCTGTTGGATGAGCAAACCTCCATATTGACTGCGTGGAATTTATTTGATTCCGTGGCACAAGCGCTCGGCATTGTCAATACACAAAAGTACCTGTTATTGCCCATAATGAAGCTGTACGATGTGGAGAGCTTTGAACGCGGCATGATTTCTGTGCGCACGCGCAGCATGGATGCGAGCAGTGCCACCGGCGGACAAGTGCGCTTCTCAATGAGCAGTTCGTTTAAGTCGCGTAAATCCGTTAAGCTGTACCATCATAGTTTTCTGTTGCATTTGATTGTGCGCTTCGGCTTGAAATGTTTTCTACATAATTTCATTGCGCCACTCATTGAGGCTGTTGGTGGTTACAAAGAACCGGAAGATGGTAACGGTTTCCATTATCATAGCTCCACGAATAATGGCGGCGGTGGCAGTCGTCGTACGAGTCGGAATTTAAATTACGCCTCGACAGAAGATGACATTTCGTTGACACTTATGTCAACAGAACGCACGGACCAAAGTGTAGATGATGCGACACTGCATGTTAAAGTACCTGGTAAGTAATGCTAGCAAACTACAAGTGAAATATAATAATTTTTGTGATTTCTCTTTTCATTCTCCACAGCAACAAAACAGGAGGTTGAGGACGTTTTCAGTTTTGATGATGATGCCAACTCGGATCACATATCAAATTCTGGAACAAGTGAAAATAAATCGCTCGACTCTTTTGACATGCGTCCTGCACCAGCCGAAGAAGCTAAAGAGGATTACAACCAAAGCGAAACAGCATCGGAAAACTTAGCAATTTCCGAAATCATCTACGGTACAAAAATGTCAAGCGCATCATTGGAAGATGCCGATAAGTTATCCCTGCACAGTCAATGCGCAACTGATTCACCCACCGCACAACTGGGCGCCAAATCGCCCACAATTGAAATACCTGCCAGCGCAATCAGGCGTAGTTATCAATTAAACACCATCGACTGTGACATTGGTTCACGCAAAAGTATCGATTCATTCGAGATTATAACACAAGCAGTGGAAGAGGAGCAAAAGCAATTGAAATCGCAGCAAAATGCTGCCGACAAAGTGCAGCTGCAGGCAGAGCATAAGGAGTCCAAGTCGGAAGAGGAAAGTGAAATGCAAAAACAAGTTGCGCTGGACTCTTTGCAAGCATCGGTAATTTCGAAAATGTCCGAAGCCAAAGCAGCGCAAAATAATCGCATCTCTGAAATGAGCGCTGGTAGCTTGATGTGGCTGGCACATCGTCTGGGACCAGCATTAACTTCGCGTTACATAACACGTAATTTGCTTAAAATGCTGTCGCTGTGCTATGTTGGTCAGGAGAATTTGCTACCCGAAACGCACGAGCAAGCTGAGTCGTGTAATTTGAATTACTTTTCCATGTCCGATGCGCATGTTGTGGGCGATCGCAGTGCAGCGCGTGTCTTGGACTGTCTGATGTCTATAGCGGGTATGTTGTGAATGCTCAATTGTTTTATTATTGTTTTTATACTATCGCAGCAAAGTTACTAAGAGAGTATTATAGTTGTGTAACGGTTGTTTGTATCTCATAAAACTCGAATAGGATTATATATATCAAAATGACCAATTTTTTTGTGGAAAAATTGTCGAAATCGGACTATAACCCCCCGGATATCGAACATGAAGAACTCAGTGCCTAAGGGTAATTTTTCACCGAAAATATCGGTAAATCTCTCAGATATTTTAATGTAATTCATAGGGAATCTATTTCTTCTAATAGTGTGGCTCTGTACCAAAAATGGTTAAAATCGGATAACAACTGCCCTAGCTCCCATATACCTAATTAAAGGTTTTTCTAAAATATGTTGGGCTTTATTCCGCATATATCGATTAATATATGGTATATCTTAGCAAAATTAAGTCAGGGTATAGTCTTGGATATAATATACCTTGGTGGTGAAAATTAGTGAAATGGGTTGAGGAATTATCTCAGCCCTCATACACTATATATGATGATTTTCGTTACTCTACTGGAATTTATGCCGAAATTATGTGTCTAAATTAGGTTATCTTTTAAAAAAATTACATCAGTAAATTACGAGAGTATAAAATGTTCGGTTACATCCGAACTTAGCCCTTCCTTACTAGTTATATATATATTTACTATAATTTCACAGCATTATTCGGCGAAGAAGTGATACTCATACAATACTTTCCACATATAAGCGAACTGATCGCTTTGGGCTCGAAACGTATAACCCCCAGTCTCGAAGGCGCTATTATAAGCACACTACAATTACTGAAATACCTGGTGCCTTGTATGATAGATGCCACTATAATGGAACACTTGAAGGTACTTGTGATATAAATGTACTTACATTTTTCTCACTCATTTTATTTATTCTTTAGGAAACAATACTCAAAAATATGCTATTGCCAATAGTACGTATATTGGGCTCGACACGTCTGCTCATGCCCAGCGGCTATTTGGGTCGTTCGGTTTTGGCTCGCAAATGGTTGGATGCAGTCTATACGCTCTGTGTGCGTATCGGTCCAGATATGTCTAAAGAGCATTTATGCCTACCGACGCTCAGACCGTTTTTCCTTATCTTCGACAAGGCTTTCGGTATACGCGAACAATTTGAAAATCAAACTTTGGGTCAACTCTCGATATCACCACCTGTAAGTTGCTTTGGAAATGATGACGGCGCGAATTCCAGACGTGAACGCGAAGAGATACGAGACGTGTTCAGTCCTGCGCTTGCGCACATCTCGTATTTGTCGTTCTTACGCTTTTTGGGCGAGGCCATAATGCAACGTACCATTTGTAATTTGGAATTTATCTTGACACTTTGCCATGAATTTGAGCAACCCGACTATAAATCGCTGCAAACCGCCAATAATAAGTCGCACAATGATACGGTGGACAGTCCATCAAAGTGTAATGATAATTTAACGGCACCAGAGTTGTCGGTGGCCAATAGTTTTGGCACAAACGTAATTGGCAATCGTCTAGAGGTGGTCAGTGGTGGTGGTGGTACGTGCAATCAATCGCAACAAGAAGTTGGTCCCATGGAGGTTTTAGATATGGTCGCATACAAATTTGAGCACGTACCGACAGTGCGACATTTGAAGGGCAATTGGTTGGCTTATTGGCGGCATGAAATCAGTCGTTCGGATAAGGATACCATGTTGAATTTAAAACAAATCAAATTACAATCCTTCGTGGGACACACCAATTCAGTGCGTTCGATTTTGGCATTAGACAATGAGAACAGTTTCATTTCGGCTTCCAAGGTAAGTGAGCCTAATTTGTATTTTATTTTAAACCACTTTTTATTTCATTATCATTATCATGCGCCTATCATTTCATCAAAAATTTCGTATTTCTGAAAAAAAAAAAATTGGACAAGCAAATCCGCCTCAATTTGTAAAAAAAAAATTATATTGATTTGTCTAATTCAAATCAATATTTAATTTATGATGTTCGTCTTGATATTATCTGTAATTGGAGGGTTCTACAACTTCCAAATCTCCTCTATATGCTTTTATGTCATATATGTCATATATGCGATATATATGCAGAAATAACGGTCCCTACTGAAAAGTGACCTTTTTAGAAAAAAATTAATCCCTATATAAAGTACGTAATCTTTTTTGATTGTTCTGTCGTAACTCAAAGTACAAAAAAATCGAACCGTTCACAGTTTTAGGGAAATGTTGTCGAGTTGACAATCCTCGACTGTATATAAATTCGGATCAACTTCGGTCGGTGGAAATCGAATGAACTTGCCCGTTTGACCCATTTTACATATTTGAGCGAAATATGTAAAACCGTAAACTAAAAATTTTTATTATTTGAAAATTTTTTTAAAATATTTTTATGGGATTTTCGAAAACCCATGGTTCGTCAAATTAAAGTACACAATAAACAATGCGTTTACATTACTCTTCTCGCTTTTACTAAATATTTAGTACCTGACTGAGTAAGAGAATTTTTATTTTCTCATACGAAAAGTTTATTTTTATTATTTTATAATTTCGTTAAAAACTTAAAGTGCATTGAAAAACATTAAACATTCATTAACAAAAAAAAATACATCAAATACACAAAACATCACTGTAAATATAAACAACAAAAAACGTTGGTGTGTAAAAGAAAAGAGGAGAGTGTGAAACGTGGAAAATATATGCAAACTTTTTCAGGATAAAACCGTTAAATTATGGTCCTTACGTAGCGAAGGCGACGGACGCAAAACGACCTCCTGTCAATTCACCTACACAGCACACAAGAAATCCATACACTCACTCGCTTTCCTAGAAGCCTCACGCCATGTGGTCTCCTGTGATTCCGGTGTGCACATCTGGGATCCATTCATCGGACGTCCATTGGGTGTGCTCGATGCGCCCAAACACAATCCCATAACAGTTGTTAAAGCACTGCCCTCACCGAGTCCACTGATTATGGCCGGTACCGCTGAATCGTCGGTGAAAATAATCGATACACGTTTCATGCAATATGTGAACGAGTGGCGTGTGAGCAACGCGGCCACACAAGGCAATGCTACAGTGCGTTGTCTAACGGTTGCACCATCGGGCAATTGGCTTGCCGTCGGACTCTCCTCGGGCAGTATTGTTATGTTGGATACGCGTACGGGTTGCATTTTGAATGCTTGGCGCCCCATGGAATGCGATTTGTTGCAGTTAGCGGCGCCTAATGATCAGCAATTGATTAGCTCCGCATTGGATCACAGTTTGGCAGTTTGGCATGCAACAGATGGCATATTGCACTATCAGCTCAAGTAAGTTTATTACAATTACAATGGAATATATATAATTAAACGATTTTTTTATACTTGTAGACCACCCGCCGAGCCAGCACACTTCCTACAAACCATCGATTCTGAGTTGATTTACGCAACCACAGGCAATCGTGTCGGTATTTATGCGGACATTGGCAGTTCGCATGCCGCACACACAGTGACGAAATTGCGCACAGAAACATTTCGTGGTGTGCTCACTTCGTTGGCGGTTTTGCCATTGAATCGCACCTTTTTAGCCGGCAATGAAAGTGGCAATATTGTGCTTTTATGTTAGTTCGTAAATGTTTTCAAAGCGTACAAATTAACCAAACAAACAAAAAAAAATCAAAATTATTCGCACTTTATGGCAATGGTAGTACTCATTAGTATTTGTTCGTATATTATTTAAGCGTGATTTTTTTCTCCCAAAGAATACTAAATTAATTTCTGTATTGCACAGTTGTACACTTAAATGATGCCTCTCCATACAAATGTTACAAAATAATTGATAATTGATAATGATTTGACGAGTTTTTGTGTAAACATTCCAATTATTTAACTTTAATAAGCGAAAGTTATACATTCAAACTCTTTAGGCTATTAAGTATAAGCAGATCATATAGTATACGTTTAATATTGTATTTTAATCGATAACCGAAAGACAAGTAATATACATATACAAACACAAATAAATATAAATTTAAAATAAACTCATTGCAAAAGCATTTTGAACAATTTTGTTAATACAGTTGAACTTTCATAACTCGAAGTTTTTTTTTTTTTTTGTAGATTATGGTGATTCGAGTTAGGGAAGTTCAGCTGTATATTTTTAGCCACATTCGATTCGACAAACTTTTGAGAATTGCGAGTAGAACCGATGTGTTGATTGATGACCTTTGGTTTCTTTTTTGTTATTACATGTAAATTTTGTACCATGAAAACATAGCGAGAGTAGCGTTTTTGGCGAATCGAAGGCGGCTTTTTTTAGTTCGATCGAAGTTAATATGCGTTCAACCTTCTCAAATAACATTTTATATACATTTTGGTTTGGAATAAGTGAAAATTTTAAAAATAGTAGTCTAAACTTTGTAGAACTCTCCATTAGGTAGATAACGTCAAGATGAACATCAAAAATTTGTTGTTGTGCGGTAAACGACTTCAGAATAAGTGACATTCATTCAAGAAAATAACAAAGCTCGTACATTAAGAGAATTGAGAACAAAACGTATTTCCCTGTTACTCCATTAAGGGGTTAGGAGTAGTCAGAGACTCGAAAAAAATTAAATATTTATTTCAGTAATTTTCTATTAATTCTATTAAATGGTGTTATTTTACAAAAGTAATAATATGGCATGTTTTGACTTGAAGTCACGAAAATTAAAAAAAATGTAATTTCCAAAGTTAGAGCTTTTTGTGTTGACCCAGTTCCAAAAAAAAGTCCTTGCGGGGACAATTAGAAGTCCTTGTAGATTCATCTAAAATCAATCGGATAAAAAAAAATAGTTTTATAAATTGTTTTTTTTTTCAAAAATTAGAAAATGGAAAGGAAGGAAAAAAGTAATTTCTTCCAGATTTTCGGGAAAAAATCTACAATTATTTGGTCTTAAAAAATCGAAATTAAAAAAAAAAAGAAAAAGCTTCGGTCAGGTCCAGGATTATTATCTATTCTAAAAGCTGTATAAATTTTATAAAAATCTACGGAGCGGTTTTCGACTTACAGTTATCACCAGTTCAAAAAACATAGTTTTGAAAAAAAAAACGCATTTAAAGTTTCAACCGAGCGTTTTGGAGTGCCCGAGCGAACTTTGTTATTTGTCGTATATCGCGAAAAATAATTATCGGATCAACTTCAAATTCTCAGAGAACCACCATGCAAAAAATAATGATTTTTTGAAAATTCTGACTACCCCCAACCCCTTAATCAAGTTAATAAATCGCTTTTCATTTGAACTGTAGGATCACCCTATCAAATATTTACAAATACATTTTAGATCTTTTCTTCCTCAATGAGTTTCGCAGTAAAACATAGGTATGTACATATGTATGTATATATTTTTATATGAATGTATATATATATATATATATATATATATACGTACGAGGAACAAGTTCTTCGATGTTCCTGCAAGTGACTGCAGCCAGTGAAGAGCTTATATTTTTTTATTTTATTTTTTTTTTGCTTAAGTCACTTAAAATCTCATATATGGTCATACAGCGGAAAAGTAAGATGATCAACAGCTGCAATACAAAGGAAGCAACAGCAACAACGACTTGCAAATATATTTATAAAATGCATTGAAAGGGTTCGGTTTGCAGTTGCTTGGCGCTCATGTGGACTAACTATATATACATATGCATATGCATACATACATATATTTATGATAGTCTCATTGGAGGATCAACCGCAGAGGCAAAGCTGTTGACTTAAACATGCAAGCCTTTTGTTTCACTCTTGTCGCTTGTGTCTTCGCCACTGTCAGCATCATTTCGTACACTTCTTATTTTTATATTATTTTTTTATGAAATTGATTACGGAATATTTTTACACATGGCCCATATGTATGTTGTCCGTATGTATGTATTTGCCTGCATGCATGCACTTTCTCTGGAATTCTTACACAATACTTCTGTTAACCTGTTACTCTTAGGATTTGCAGAGGACAATAGTGCGTCTAAATTTTGTGACCCACTCACCACAAATCAAGTAAAGTAGTTAGTTGGTTAGTAATAAGTACGCGCTGCCCAATCTTCAAGGCATTCTCAAAGTCATCATCACCCAGTATGAGTAGCACTTTTGGGGGCTGATGGTGCAGTTGCTGCAGGAGAAGTCTTAAATGCTGCCCTCTATATAAAAATATGTATGTATGTAAATATGTTTGTGAACATTAGTGCTTCGTCGTTTTAAATACATATGTAAGTACGCAATTCAATTTTTGCGTGGAGCAGTGTTTTTGTTACGCCTCCTTCGCCTTGACTTCTTGTAATCTACTTAATCTCAATATAAAGGAATTGTTTGTTTTTGTTTTTGTCATGCCATCAAGACTTGCCCGTTTAAAGGTAGTAGTAGTCCGAAATCCGTGCAAGTTGATTAATATGGTTTCTTTTTTGACCTCTTGTGGTGACATGTAGCAGTGCATCAAAAACGCATAGTCAACAGGCTAACAAATTTGAATATTTTTGAAGAGAAACACGATCTTTGGTTAGGCCACTAACTGTCTTTCGACGCACCTAGACCTTTGGGAGGAGAATTGTGACACTATTATATCCCCAATGAACCACCCTGTGGTTTTGATTTCGCGATCTTCCAATTTGTCAATATTTTATAACGGCACAATTTGATAAAAATTCCGAAAGAATGAAAAAATCCCAAAAAAATACTGTACAAATTGAAGTGGTCTCTGTCTCGGCAATTTCCCTTCAATGTTGCTGTTATTGTGCTAGCGGCATAAAACATGCCTCAAACAATATTGACGTAGAAGCGACTGTCGTAGAAACGGACCTCTTCATTGACGTTAAATACGTTGTATGCGGAAAGAATTCGAAGCCCCCAATTCAATATATTCTGTAATTTTTTCATTCTTAAATCTTAATCGTAAATAGTATGATACAATTGCCCTAATGAAAGAACACTTTCTTCGTCTTCAAAGGTCGTGCTGTTGAAAGGTGCGTCCAAGTTAGCAAAAATCCATCTTTGGGTTTGTAAATAATTGTATTCTTAGTAAAATTATCTAGGACAATGAAAAGTTCATCTTGAATGTCTAATATGAATTGCAAAAAAATCGGTACAAGCGCTCTTATGTTGGATTAAATTAATGCTTCTTTATCATAATATAAGCCCTTCTAGAGCTCCGAAAAGTGGATTTTTAAGAATTTAAAGCTTATTTGTTAAATAATTTTATGAAAATTTATTTTGAAAAAATATTTAAAGCAAAAACTAACTATAATACTACTCGAATTACTAAATATCACTGAAGTAATTTTTCTTAATTATTTATTTTTATTTATACATACGTAAATTAATATTAACAACAATATTGCAATTTAAATAATTATATTTACATGCATTACAAAAATTAGTTACAGACAGCCAAAATTGCTTACAACAAAATTGACATAAAACTTTTCCACCATTGTACCAAACAGATCGCATGAGAAAATATTTCACTCACAACAATATTGCGATGACGCTGAAGAGAGAAAAAATCGCATGATGGAATTTGGGGAATCTGAAAATTTCAAAGAATTGTTGCATGATATGCCATTTATACCAGGGCAACATGGTCAACAGCAACGAGTATCCCAGCGCATGTCGCAGTGAGCCACTACGAACAGTTGTACGAATATGTGTATAAGAAGTGTGTGGAATTTCAAGTCTCTACATGCTGGCGCATGAATGAATGAATGAATGTCATGGCACGCAAAGGAATGTGAACGCAGACAGACACAACACGCATTAAAGGTAAGTGTTATTGGACCGGTATATGTACGTTGATGGTGTTGGCTTTGTGACGCGTTGTTGTTGCGTGTAAATTTTATTGCTGTGTATAACTATAAATGTGATTGCAATGTACGTATGCATGTCTCATGAAACATAAGATAACAAATTTTATTGCATGCGAAAGATTCAGTGGTTTTGCACGCCAGCAATGCGATGTAAAAAAAAAACTTGTATTTTAACAAATATATAAAAAGAAAAAAAAAATTAAAAATTAAATTGCATCGGCCGGGAATCGAACCCGGGCCGCCCGCGTGGCAGGCGAGCATTCTACCACTGAACCACCGATGCTTACATCTCTATACTCGTTCTTTGTTTACTTGTAACACACGTTTGACATTTGCCAATTCCCATGCTGAAATTCACCATCCTATTTACACACATATAAGCAGTGCATAGTCAAGTTGCTCACCACACAGTTTTGCAGCCAATGTAAATATGAAAAGCAGCCCAATGCTCTCGTCATACAAACATTAGCTGTAATAGGGTGGGCGAGAAAACGCAAAGTTTGTTCTAAACAGAAAATGTGTTTTCATTAATTAAAACTTTCTTCTTTTTTATTGTTAAAAAAAATATATTTCATATTATTTTTTATATTTTACATAAACGACTGCATACAACAAATTATATACGCAGTTACAAACGAGAATTTTCAAGCGAAAAACAATTAATATTATGTAATTTTTAGACAATATTTTCTATATTTTTTTCTTAAAAAAAATTTAAGTGGACATTTTTTTTCAATTTTTTAAAATTTAAATTCCGGTACAAAAAAAATTTGCTTGACCACCCTACTGTGTGCACCGACGCGTACACACATAAGCATATATATGCAAGCTGCGCTGCCGGCATGTTGGCGGCAGAAAAAGCAGCGAGTTGCCTACATAGTGATTTTGGGGGCCTAGTACCAAACGATTAAATTCAGTTTAACAATTCACGGACAATTTGCGCTGCACCGCTGTTAATTGAGTGGCTGTGTGTGTTTGCTGTCGACGACGATTTTAACAAGTAGACGTTAAATAAATAAAGATACTTACTTGTTGCAGTTTTTTTTGCTATAAATTTAAATTACCAAGCCCATTCTTTTTTAATAATTTAATATTTTGTTTAATTTAAATATAATTTTAATACAATTATTTACATTTATCTATGCATACACGTATATACGTTTTCACTTTTATTCATAGCACTGGCCGCAGTATTGTGCCATAGTAGAGTGGTCTACGTTGGCCATTCATTCGTTTATACTTATTGCCATCCATAAGCGCATACGTTGCGAATAAAGAACCACCATACACACACTCGTGCTGCAGATTTTCTTCTGGGCGTGTACGAGCCAAAGCGTGTGTTGTGTACACATTGGTGAACAACACACATGATAATTCTAATATATTTCTTTTGCTCTCGCATCTAACAACTTTCTATTGGATTCTCTATGCGGATAGCGTGTTGTGTTGTCGCGCTATTCTTCCTGTCAGCTTGGTAAGAATGTTTGTTGTCGTATCTGCGATGCGACAGCGAAAAAGCAGCCGGCAGCTCGAGATAAACCAGCTAGACAAACAAGCACACATCCCTCCCTCTACGTTTTGGTCCAACACGCCATTCTCGTGGGTTTATCCATAGATAGCCTTTTAATTTCAAAGAAGAAGAATCGCTCCAATGATATCTACTAAGTCATTCGGAGCATTTGAGCCTATTTCGGACGCAAATGGTAGACAATGGCATCTACTAGCTCATCCGAAGCGTTTAGGCCGCAAAAATACCTGAAACACAACGGTGCTACCGCTTTTACCCGCTGGAGAATCTGGTGCGTGTGCTAAGTGGCCTAAACGCTCCAGACGAGCTAGTGGATGCCACTGGCTACCGTTTGCGACCGAAAGCGCAATCCTAGCGTCGTCAGGAGCCCAAAAATACCTGAAAAACAACGGGGTACCTACCGTTTTCACCCGCTGGAGTATCCGGCGCGTGCGCCAGGTGGCCTAAACGCTTCGGATGACCTAGTGGATACCACTGGCTACCATTTGCGACCGAAAGCGCCATCATAGCGTTGCCAGGAGCCCAAAAATACCTGAAAAAAACGGGGTACATACCGTTTTCACCCGCTGGAGGATGGGACGCATCCGCTAGGTGGCCTAAACGCTCCAGACTGGAGCTAGCAGATGCCACTGGCTACCATTTGCGTCCGAAAACGCCATCTTAGCGTCGTCAGGAGCCCAAAAATACCTGAAAAACAACAGGGTACCTACCGTTTTCACCCGCTGGAGCATCCGGCGCGTACGCTAGGTGGCCTAAACGCTTCGTACGACCTAGTGGATGCCACTGGCTACCATTTGCGACTGAAAACGCCATCCTAGCGCCACCAGGAGCGCAAAAATACCTGAAAAATGACGGGAATACCGTTTTCACCCGCTGGAGCATCCGGCGCGTGCGCCAGGTGGCCTAAACGCTTCGGACGAGCTAGCGGATGTCGCTGGCTACCGTTTGCGACCGAAAGCGCCATCCTAGCAACGCCAGGAGCGCAAAAATACCTGAAAAACAACGGGAATACCATTTTCACCCGCTGGAGTATCCGGCGCGTGCGCTTCGGACGAGCTAGCGGATGTCGCTGGTAACCGTTTGCGACCGAAAGCGCAATCCTAGCGTCGTCAGGAGCCCAAAAATACCTGAAAAACAACGGGAATACCGTTTTCACCCGCTGGAGTATCCGGCGCGTGCGCCAGGTGGCCTAAACGCTTCGGATGACCTAGTGGATACCACTGGCTACCATTTGCGACCGAAAGCGCCATCATAGCGTTGCCAGGAGCCCAAAAATACCTGAAAAAAAACGGGCTACATACCGTTTTCACCCGCTGGAGGATGGGACGCATCCGCTAGGTGGCCTAAACGCTCCAGACTGGAGCTAGCAGATGCCACTGGCTACCATTTGCGTCCGAAAACGCCATCTTAGCGTCGTCAGGAGCCCAAAAATACCTGAAAAACAACAGGGTACCTACCGTTTTCACCCGCTGGAGCATCCGGCGCGTACGCTAGGTGGCCTAAACGCTTCGTACGACCTAGTGGATGCCACTGGCTACCATTTGCGACTGAAAACGCCATCCTAGCGCCACCAGGAGCGCAAAAATACCTGAAAAATGACGGGAATACCGTTTTCACCCGCTGGAGCATCCGGCGCGTGCGCCCGGTGGCCTAAACGCTTCGGATGACCTAGTGGATGTCACTGGCTACCAGGAGCGCAAAAATACCTGAAAAACAACAGGGGTACCTACCGTTTTCACCCGCTGGAGCATCCGGCGCGTGCGCTAGGTGGCCTAAACGCTCCTGACGAGCTAGCAGATGCCACTGGCTTCCATTTGCGACCGAAAGCGCCATCATAGCGTTGCCAGGAGCCCAAAAATACCTGAAAAACAACGGGGTACATACCGTTTTCACCCGCTGGAGGATGGGACGCATCCGCTAGGTGGCCTAAACGCTCCAGACTGGGGCTAGCAGATGCCACTGGCTACCATTTGCGACCGAAAACGCCATCCTAGCGTCACCAGGAGCGCGAAAATACCTGAAAAACAACAGGGGTACCTACCGTTTTCACCCGCTGGAGCATCGGGCGCGTACGCTAGGTGGCCTAAACGCTCCGGACGAGCTAGTGGATGCCACTGGCTACCATTTGCGACCGAAAGCGCCATCCTAGCGACGCCTGGACCCCAAAAATACCTGAAAAACAACAGGGGTACCTACCGTTTTCACCCGCTGGAGCATCCGGCGCGTGCGCTAGGTGGCCTAAACGCTCCTGACGAGCTAGCAGATGCCACTGGCTTCCATTTGCGACCGAAAGCGCCATCATAGCGTTGCCAGGAGCCCAAAAATACCTGAAAAACAACGGGGTACATACCGTTTTCACCCGCTGGAGGATGGGACGCATCCGCTAGGTGGCCTAAACGCTCCAGACTGGGGCTAGCAGATGCCACTGGCTACCATTTGCGACCGAAAACGCCATCCTAGCGTCACCAGGAGCGCGAAAATACCTGAAAAACAACAGGGGTACCTACCGTTTTTACCCGCTGGAGCATCCGGCGCGTGCGCTAGGTGGCCTAAACGCTCAGGACGAGCTAGTCAATGCCACTGGCTACCATTTGCGACTGAAAACGCCATCCTAGCGCCACCAGGAGCGCAAAAATACCTGAAAAACAACAGGGGTACCTACCGTTTTCACCCGCTGGAGCATCCGGCGCGTACGCTAGGTGGCCTAAACGCTCCGGACGAGCTAGTCAATGCCACTGGCTACCATTTGCGACTGAAAACGCCATCCTAGCGTCACCAGGAGCGCGAAAATACCTGAAAAACAACAGGGGTACCTACCGTTTTCACCCGCTGGAGCATCGGGCGCGTGCGCTAGGTGGCCTAAACGCTCAGGACGAGCTAGTCAATGCCACTGGCTACCATTTGCGACTGAAAACGCCATCCTAGCGCCACCAGGAGCGCAAAAATACCTGAAAAACAACAGGGGTACCTACCGTTTTCACCCGCTGGAGCATCCGGCGCGTACGCTAGGTGGCCTAAACGCTCCGGACGAGCTAGTCAATGCCACTGGCTACCATTTGCGACTGAAAACGCCATCCTAGCGTCACCAGGAGCGCGAAAATACCTGAAAAACAACGGGAATACCGTTTTCACCCGCTTGAGCGTCCGGCGCGTGCGCTAGGTGGCCTAAACGCTTCGTACGACCTAGTGGATGCCACTGGCTAACATTTGCGACCATCGCCATCCTAGCGTCGTCAATAGCGCAAAAATACCTGAAAAACAACGGGAATACCGTTTTCACCCGCTGGAGCATCCGGCGCGTGCGCTAGGTGGCCTAAATGCTTCGGACGAGCTAGTGGATGCCACTGGCTAACATTTGCGACCATCGCCATCCTAGCGTCGTCAGGAGCGCAAAAATACCTGAAAAACAACGGGAATACCGTTTTCACCCGCTGGAGCATCGGGCGCGTGCGCCAGGTGGCCTAAACGCTTCGGATGACCTAGTGGATACCACTGGCTACCATTTGCGACCGAAAGCGCCATCATAGCGTTGCCAGGAGCCCAAAAATACCTGAAAAACAACGGGGTACCTACCGTTTTCATCCGCTGGAGCATCCGGCGCGTACGCTAGGTGGCCTAAACGCTTCGTACGACCTCGTGGATGCCACTGGCTAACATTTGCGACCATCGCCATCCTAGCGTCGTCAATAGCGCAAAAATACCTGAAAAACAACGGGAATACCGTTTTCACCCGCTGGAGCATCCGGCGCGTGCGCTAGGTGGCCTAAACGCTCCGGACGAGCTATTGGATGCCACTGGCTTCCATTTGCGACCGAAAACGCCATCATAGCGTTGCCAGGAGCCCAAAAATACCTGAAAAACAACGGGGTACCTACCGTTTTCATCCGCTGGAGCATCCGGCGCGTACGCTAGGTGGCCTAAACGCTTCGTACGACCTCGTGGATGCCACTGGCTAACATTTGCGACCATCGCCATCCTAGCGTCGTCAATAGCGCAAAAATACCTGAAAAACAACGGGAATACCGTTTTCACCCGCTGGAGCATCCGGCGCGTGCGCTAGGTGGCCTAAACGCTTCGGATGACCTAGTGGATGTCACTGGCTACCATTTGCGACTGAAAACGCCATCCTAGCGCCACCAGGAGCGCAAAAATACCTGAAAAACAACAGGGGTACCTACCGTTTTCACCCGCTGGAGCATCCGGCGCGTACGCTAGGTGGCCTAAATGCTTCGGAAGACCTAGTGGATGCCACTGGCAACCATTTGCGACTGAAAACGCCATTCTAGCGTCGCCAGAAGCCCAAAAATACCTGAAAAACCACGGGGGTGCCGTTTTCACCCGCTGGAGCATCCAGCGCGTACGCTAGGTGGCCTAAACGCTCCGGACGCCATCCTAGCATCGCCAGGAGCGCCAAAATACATGAAAAACCAGATGCGGGTGAAAACGATATTCCCGTTGTTTTTCAGGTATTTTTGGGCTCCTGACGACGCTAGGATGGCGTTTTCGGTCGCAAATGGAAGCCAGTGGCATCCAATAGCTCGTCCGGAGCGTTTAGGCCACCTAGCGCACGCGCCGGATGCTCCAGCGGGTGAAAACGGTATTCCCGTTGTTTTTCAGGTATTTTTGCGCTCCTGACGACGCTAGGATGGCGATGGTCGCAAATGTTAGCCAGTGGCATCCACTAGCTCGTCCGGAGCGTTTAGGCCACCTAGCGCACGCGGCGGATGCTCCAGCGGGTGAACACGGTATTCCCGTTGTTTTTCAGGTATTTTTGCGCTCCTGGCGTTGCTAGGATGGCGTTCTCGGTGACAAATGGTAGCCAGTGGCATCCACTAGGTCCTCCGGAGCGTTTAGGCCACCTAGCGCACGCGCCGGATGCTCCAGCGGGTGAAAACGGTAGATACCCCGTTGTTTTTCAGGAATTTTGGGGTCCTGGCGACGCTAGGATGGCGATTTCGGTCGCAAATGGAAGCCTATGGCATCTGCTCGTCCGGAGCGTTTAGGCCACCTAGCGGACGCGCCCGATGCTCCAGCGGGTGAAAACGGTATTCCCGTCGTTTTTCAGGTATTTTTGGGCTCCAGGCGTCGCTAGGATGGCGCTTTCGGTCGCAAATGGTAGCCAGTGGCATCCACTAGGTCCTCCGGAGCGTTTAAGCGGGTGAACACGGTATTCCCGTTGTTTTTCGGGTATTTTTGCGCTCCTGGTGTTGCTAGGATGCCGTTCTCGGTCGCAAATGGAAGCCAGCGGCATCTGCTAGCTCGTCCGGAGCGTTTAGGCCACCTAGCGGACGCGCCCAATGCTCCAGCGGGTGAAAACGGTATTCCCGTTGTGTTTCAGGTATTTTTGCGCTCCTGGCTTTGCTAGGATGGCGTTTTCAGTCGCAAATGGTTGCCAATGGCTTCCCCACCTATCGGACGCGCCGGATGCTCCAGCGGGTGAACACGGTATTCCCGTTGTTTTTCAGGTATTTTTGCGCTCCTGGCGTTGCTAGGATGGCGTTCTCGGTCGCAAATGGTAGCCAGTGGCATCTGCTAGCTCGTCAGGAGCGTTTAGGCCACCTAGCGCACGCGCCGGATGCTCCATCGGGTGAAAACGGTAGGTACCCCTGTTGTTTTTCAGGTATTTTTGGGCTCCCGGCGTCGCTAGGATGGCGCTTTCGGTCGCAAATGGTAGCCAGTGGCATCCACTAGGTCGTACGAAGCGTTTAGGCCAAATAGCGCACGCCCCAGATGCTCCAGGGTGAAAACGGTATTCCCGTTGTGTTTCAGGTATTTTTGCGCTCCTGGCGTTGCTAGGATGGCGTTTTCAGTCGCAAATGGTTGCCAATGGCTTCCACTAGGTCGTACGAAGCGTTTAGGCCACCTAGCGGACGCGCCGGATGCTCCAGCGGGTGAACACGGTATTCCCGTTGTTTTTCAGGTATTTTTGCGCTCCTGGAGTTGCTAGGATGGCGTCTGCTAGTGGCATCTGCTAGCTCGTCCGGACCGTTTAGGCCACCTAGCGCACGCGCCGGATGCTCCAGCGGGTGAAAACGGTAGGTACCCCTGTTGTGTTTCAGGTATTTTTGCGCTCCTGGCGTTGCTAGGATGGCGTTTTCAGTCGCAAATGGTAGCCAGTGGCATCCACTAGGTCCTCCGGAGCGTTTAGGCCACCTAGCGGACGCGCCGGATGCTCCAGCGGGTGAACACGGTATTCCCGTTGTTTTTCAGGTATTTTTGCGCTCCTGGCGTTGCTAGGATGGCGTCTGCTAGTGGCATCTGCTAGCTCGTCCGGAGCGTTTAGGCCACCTAGCGGACGCGCCCGATGCTCCAGCGGGTGAAAACGGTATTCCCGTTGTGTTTCAAGTATTTTTGCGCTCCTGGCGTTGCTAGGATGGCGTTTTCAGTCGCAAATGGTTGCCAAATGCTCCAGCGGGTAAAAACGGTAGGTACCCCTGTTGTTTTTCAGGTATTTTCGCGCTCCTGGTGACGCTAGGATGGCGTTTTCGGTCGCAAATGGTAGCCAGTGGCATCCGCTAGGTCCTCCGGAGCGTTTAGGCCACCTAGCGCACGCGGCGGATGCTCCAGCGGGTGAACACGGTATTCCCGTTGTTTTTCAGGTATTTTTGCGCTCCTGGCGTTGCTAGGATGGCGTTCTCGGTGACAAATGGTAGCCAGTGGCATCCACTAGGTCCTCCGGAGCGTTTAGGCCACCTAGCGCACGCGCCGTATGCTCCAGCGGGTGAAAACGGTAGATACCCCGTTGTTTTTCAAGAATTTTGGGGTCCTGGCGACGCTAGGATGGCGATTTCGGTCGCAAATGGAAGCCTATGGCATCTGCTCGTCCGGAGCGTTTAGGCCACCTAGCGGACGCGCCCGATGCTCCAGCGGGTGAAAACGGTATTCCCGTCGTTTTTCAGGTATTTTTGGGCTCCAGGCGTCGCTAGGATGGCGCTTTCGGTCGCAAATGGTAGCCAGTGGCATCCACTAGGTCCTCCGGAGCGTTTAAGCGGGTGAACACGGTATTCCCGTTGTTTTTCGGGTATTTTTGCGCTCCTGGTGTTGCTAGGATGCCGTTCTCGGTCGCAAATGGAAGCCAGCGGCATCTGCTAGCTCGTCCGGAGCGTTTAGGCCACCTAGCGGACGCGCCCAATGCTCCAGCGGGTGAAAACGGTATTCCCGTTGTGTTTCAGGTATTTTTGCGCTCCTGGCTTTGCTAGGATGGCGTTTTCAGTCGCAAATGGTTGCCAATGGCTTCCCCACCTATCGGACGCGCCGGATGCTCCAGCGGGTGAACACGGTATTCCCGTTGTTTTTCAGGTATTTTTGCGCTCCTGGCGTTGCTAGGATGGCGTTCTCGGTCGCAAATGGTAGCCAGTGGCATCTGCTAGCTCGTCAGGAGCGTTTAGGCCACCTAGCGCACGCGCCGGATGCTCCATCGGGTGAAAACGGTAGGTACCCCTGTTGTTTTTCAGGTATTTTTGGGCTCCCGGCGTCGCTAGGATGGCGCTTTCGGTCGCAAATGGTAGCCAGTGGCATCCACTAGGTCGTACGAAGCGTTTAGGCCAAATAGCGCACGCCCCAGATGCTCCAGGGTGAAAACGGTATTCCCGTTGTGTTTCAGGTATTTTTGCGCTCCTGGCGTTGCTAGGATGGCGTTTTCAGTCGCAAATGGTTGCCAATGGCTTCCACTAGGTCGTACGAAGCGTTTAGGCCACCTAGCGGACGCGCCGGATGCTCCAGCGGGTGAACACGGTATTCCCGTTGTTTTTCAGGTATTTTTGCGCTCCTGGAGTTGCTAGGATGGCGTCTGCTAGTGGCATCTGCTAGCTCGTCCGGACCGTTTAGGCCACCTAGCGCACGCGCCGGATGCTCCAGCGGGTGAAAACGGTAGGTACCCCTGTTGTGTTTCAGGTATTTTTGCGCTCCTGGCGTTGCTAGGATGGCGTTTTCAGTCGCAAATGGTAGCCAGTGGCATCCACTAGGTCCTCCGGAGCGTTTAGGCCACCTAGCGGACGCGCCGGATGCTCCAGCGGGTGAACACGGTATTCCCGTTGTTTTTCAGGTATTTTTGCGCTCCTGGCGTTGCTAGGATGGCGTCTGCTAGTGGCATCTGCTAGCTCGTCCGGAGCGTTTAGGCCACCTAGCGGACGCGCCCGATGCTCCAGCGGGTGAAAACGGTATTCCCGTTGTGTTTCAAGTATTTTTGCGCTCCTGGCGTTGCTAGGATGGCGTTTTCAGTCGCAAATGGTTGCCAATGGCTTCCACTAGGTCGTACGAAGCGTTTAGGCCACCTAGCGGACGCGCCGGATGCTCCAGCGGGTGAACACGGTATTCCCGTTGTTTTTCAGGTATTTTTGCGCTCCTGGCGTTGCTAGGATGGCGTCTGCTAGTGGCATCTGCTAGCTCGTCCGGAGCGTTTAGGCCACCTAGCGGACGCGCCCGATGCTCCAGCGGGTGAAAACGGTATTCCCGTTGTGTTTCAGGTATTTTTGCGCTCCTGGCGTTGCTAGGATGGCGTTTTCAGTCGCAAATGGTTGCCAATGGCTTCCACTAGGTCGTACGAAGCGTTTAGGCCACCTAGCGGACGCGCCCGATGCTCCAGCGGGTGAAAACGGTATTCCCGTTGTTTTTCAGGTACACTGAAGAGCAAAACTGGAACAATAATTACATAAATGAACTTTGATGCAATAAATTGCAAGCATATATATATTTTTGTAAAAAAAATGTTAATATATTATTTTCATACAGGTTTAAAATACACTATAACTAAAAAAAATTGACAAATTCACTCGTGAAACAAAAAAAAATAACAAAAATGTGGCAAAACTCCATTGTTCCACTTTTGCACCCATACAAAAAATTATATTTTTTCCATTAGTTTAGTAGTCCGTCCACAATCCTTTCACCTTTTTTAACGAATTCAGTCTTCGTGGCATGCTTTCATACAATTTTTGTACGAAATCTGGCGAAATTGAATACCACTCGTCCTCGACGCGCTCCCAAAGCTCCTGCATGCCTTTTGGTGGATTCGGGTAATTTGCCAGTTGCCGTTTCAAATAACTCCATAAGTTCTCTATGGGGTTCATATCTGGGCTCTGCGCAGGCCACCTCATTGTTGAAAAACTTTGCGATTTCAACCAATTTTGCACTAATTTCGAAGAGTGTTTAGGATCATTGTCCTGTTGGAATATAATCCTGTTCTCCCGTAAGCGAACCATATCCATAGCAATCGGCAAATTTGTTTTTAAAATGTCCAAATATTGTTCCTTTTTCATCTTTCCATCGATTTTCACAATGGGTCCAACTCCATACTGCGTAATACACCCCCACATCATTAAACATCCACCTCCAAACTTTATAGTTTGCTTTACTTGATGGGGTTGAAGTGGTCCTGAGTTGTTTGACCAGTACCAAGAGCGGCCATCTGACTGGAATCGGTTAATTTTGGTCTCATCTGACCAAATTACCTTAAAGAAATTCAAAAACACTAAAGACTGCCCACAAATAATTAACATTTACAATTACTCGTTTCCAGTCATCACACGTCCAGTATTCGTGGCGTGCCAGGAAATCCTTTCGGGCTGAAACATTTTTTTTTGTCAATGCAGGTTTCTTCTTCTTCTCTTTCGCTTTGTAACCAGCATCTTTCAACGCGCGACGCAATGTCCAGACACTAACATTTTGCGTTAAAAGCGGTAGTCCTTGCTTTGGGGTAGTCAATTTGTTGGATATAAGAAGTCGTCCAACATGTCTAGCTTCACGAATTTGAATTTTTTTGGGTCTCCCGCCCTTATTGCATGTTAGCCTTTCCAGGTTGCTATTCTTTCCTATCCGCAAAACCGTTGTATGGCTGATTTTGAGCTCCTTGCCAATATCGCGGGCAGATTTCCCAGCAGAGAAATATCTTTCAACTTTTCTTTTAATTTCTTCACTTACACCACGCATTGTAAACGAATTTAACCGTAACACAATAAAGAAATACAAATTTCTGCCAGAAATTTCAATTTGAATATTAAATTGCAACGTTTACTTAGTGAGTGCAAAACTGGAACAATGTAGTTATGCCATACTTTTTATTTTTTTTTAGGCCTGCCACATAATTTCCTGCAATTTTTTTTAGTCACAGGGTAATTCAACCCACCTAAAAACGAAGATATTAAAAAAAATAATAAAACAAATAATCCTTCTATGAAATACAGTACATCAAAGTTCATTTATGTAATTATTGTTCCAGTTTTGCTCTTCAGTGTATTTTTGCGCTCCTGGCTTTGCTAGGATGGCGTTTTCGGTCGCAAATGGTTGCCAATGGCTTCCCCACCTATCGGACGCGCCGGATGCTCCAGCGGGTGAACACGGTATTCCCGTTGTTTTTCAGGTATTTTTGCGCTCCTGGCGTTGCTAGGATGGCGTTCTCGGTCGCAAATGGGAGCCAGTGGCATCTGCTAGCTCGTCCGGAGCGTTTAGGCCACCTAGCGTACGCGCCGGATGCTCCAGCGGGTGAAAACGGTAGGTACCCCTGTTGTTTTTCAGGTTTTTTTGGGCTCCAGGCGTCGCTAGGATGGCGCTTTCGGTCGCAAATGGTAGCCAGTGGCATCCACTAGGTCGTACGAAGCGTTTAGGCCAAATAGCGCACGCCCCAGATGCTCCAGCGGGTGAAAACGGTAGGTATCCCGTTGTTTTTCAGGTATTTTGGGGTCCTGGCGACGCTAGGATGGCGTTTTCGGTCGCAAATGGAAGCCAATGGCATCTGCTCGTCCGGAGCGTTTAGGCCACCTAGCGGACGCGCCCGATGCTCCAGCGGGTGAAAACGGTATTCCCGTTGTTTTTCAGGTATTTTTGTGCTCCTGGCGTTGCTAGGATGGCGTTCTCGGTCGCAAATGGAAGCCAGTGGCATCTGCTAGCTCGTCAGGAGCGTTTAGGCCACCTAGCGCACGCCCCGGATGCTCCAGCGGGTGAAAACGGTAGGTACCCCTGTTGTTATTCAGGTTTTTTTGGGCTCCAGGCGTCGCTAGGATGGCGCTTTCGGTCGCAAATGGTAGCCAGTGGCATCCACTAGGTCGTCCGAAGCGTTTAGGCCACCTAGCGGACGCGCCCGATGCTCCAGCGGGTGAAAACGGTATTCCCGTTGTGTTTCAGGTATTTGCCAATGGCTTCCACTAGGTCGTACGAAGCGTTTAGGCCACCTAGCGGACGCGCCGGATGCTCCAGCGGGTGAACACGGTATTCCCGTTGTTTTTCAGGTATTTTTGCGCTCCTGGCGTTGCTAGGATGGCGTCTGCTAGTGGCATCTGCTAGCTCGTCCGGAGCGTTTAGGCCACCTAGCGCACGCGCCGGATGCTCCAGCGGGTGAAAACGGTAGGTACCGCTGTTGTGTTTCAGGTATTTTTGCGCTCCTGACGTTGCTAGGATGGCGTTTTCAGTCGCAAATGGTAGCCAGTGGCATCCACTAGGTCCTCCGGAGCGTTTAGGCCACCTAGCGGACGCGCCGGATGCTCCAGAGGGTGAACACGGTATTCCCGTTGTTTTTCAGGTATTTTTGCGCTCCTGGCGTTGCTAGGATGGCGTCTGCTAGTGGCATCTGCTAGCTCGTCCGGAGCGTTTAGGCCACCTAGCGGACGCGCCCGATGCTCCAGCGGGTGAAAACGGTATTCCCGTCATTTTTCAGGTATTTTTGCGCTCCTGGTGGCGCTAGGATGGCGTTTTCAGTCGTTAATGGTAGCCAGTGGCATCTGCTCGTCCGGAGCGTTTAGGCCACCTAGCGGACGCGCCCGATGCTCCAGCGGGTGAAAACGGTATTCCCGTTGTTTTTCAGGTATTTTTGTGCTCCTGGCGTTGCTAGGATGGCGTTCTCGGTCGCAAATGGAAGCCAGTGGCATCTGCTAGCTCGTCAGGAGCGTTTAGGCCACCTAGCGCACGCCCCGGATGCTCCAGCGGGTGAAAACGGTAGGTACCCCTGTTGTTATTCAGGTTTTTTTGGGCTCCAGGCGTCGCTAGGATGGCGCTTTCGGTCGCAAATGGTAGCCAGTGGCATCCACTAGGTCGTCCGAAGCGTTTAGGCCACCTAGCGGACGCGCCCGATGCTCCAGCGGGTGAAAACGGTATTCCCGTTGTGTTTCAGGTATTTGCCAATGGCTTCCACTAGGTCGTACGAAGCGTTTAGGCCACCTAGCGGACGCGCCGGATGCTCCAGCGGGTGAACACGGTATTCCCGTTGTTTTTCAGGTATTTTTGCGCTCCTGGCGTTGCTAGGATGGCGTCTGCTAGTGGCATCTGCTAGCTCGTCCGGAGCGTTTAGGCCACCTAGCGCACGCGCCGGATGCTCCAGCGGGTGAAAACGGTAGGTACCGCTGTTGTGTTTCAGGTATTTTTGCGCTCCTGACGTTGCTAGGATGGCGTTTTCAGTCGCAAATGGTAGCCAGTGGCATCCACTAGGTCCTCCGGAGCGTTTAGGCCACCTAGCGGACGCGCCGGATGCTCCAGAGGGTGAACACGGTATTCCCGTTGTTTTTCAGGTATTTTTGCGCTCCTGGCGTTGCTAGGATGGCGTCTGCTAGTGGCATCTGCTAGCTCGTCCGGAGCGTTTAGGCCACCTAGCGGACGCGCCCGATGCTCCAGCGGGTGAAAACGGTATTCCCGTCATTTTTCAGGTATTTTTGCGCTCCTGGTGGCGCTAGGATGGCGTTTTCAGTCGCAAATGGTAGCCAGTGGCATCCACTAGGTCGTACGAAGCGTTTAGGCCACCTAGCGGACGCGCCGGATGCTCCAGCGGGTGAAAACGGTAGGTACCCCTGTTGTTTTTCAGGTATTTTTGGGCTCTTCACGACGCTATGATGGCGTTTTCAGTCGCAAATGGTGGCCAGTGGCATCTACTAGCTCGTCTGGAGCGTTTAGGCCACCTAGCGCGCGCGCCCGATGCTCCGGTGAAAGCGATAGCACCGTTGTTTTCAGGTATTTTTGCGCTCCTGGCGATGCTAGGATTGCGCTTTCGGTCGGAAATGGTAGCCAGTGGCATCCGCTAGCTCGTCCGGAGCGTTTAGGCCACCTAGCGTACACTCTGGATCCTCCAGCTGGTGAAAATGGTAGCACCGTTATTTTTCAGGTATTTTTGCGCTCCTGGCGACGCTAGGATGGCGTTTTCAGTCGCAAATGGTGGCCAGTGGCATCTACTAGCTCGTCTGGAGCGTTTAGGCCACCTAGCGCACGCGTCGGATGCTCCAGCGGGTGAAAACGGTATTCCCGTTGTTTTTCAGGTATTTTTGGGCTCTTCACGACGCTATGATGGCGCTTTCGGTTGCAAATGGTATCCAGGGGCACCGGTTAAATTGTAAATTTTACTTTTTTTATTACGTATGTGCATACATATACACACAAAATACATATTTACATTTAAAACTAATAGTTTTTTCTACCAGAAATATGAAAAATGGATTTTAAATTATAACACTTAAATGTTTCAAATTCTTCACAGATTGTGTAAATGTTTTAGTTTTAGATATTCACAATATTTATGTATATAATAATTTAATTATAAAATGTAAATAATTATAAAAAAGTTGTCTTATTACATATTTGTAAATTTAACTTTTTTAATTAGGTATCAAATATTTAATTTTAATAATTTATAATATTTGTAAATTAAAATATTTTATATTATATTAATAACAATATTAAAAAAAAAAAAACAATTCAACGATTTAATTTTAAAATTAAAATTCCAAATTTAAAACGAAATAAAATTAAATTATATAACAATAAATTTTAAAACAGTTGCCCTTAAACCTTTAATCACATTTTTATCTTCAGCCACGAACTAATGATGTGGGCCACGCCCACCTCCCCCAAAAAATTACATCCAAATATGCCCCTTCCAAGTGCGAGCTTTTGTTCCAAATTTTACTTTTATAACTTTATTTATTTTTTGGGCGTGGTAGTGGTCCGATTTTGCCCATTTTCGAAAGCAACCCTCTCACGGTCCCAAGGAACATGTATTCTAAGTTTCATTAAGATATCTCAATTTTTACTCAAGTTATCTGTTGCACGGACGGACAGACATTCTCATTCATTTTGACTCGTATCGTCACCCTGATCATTTTGATATATATAACCCTATATCAAATTCGTTTAGTTTTAGGACTCACAAACAACCGTTATGTGAACAAAACTATAATACTCTCTTAGCAACTTTTGTTGCGAAAGTTAAAAAAGTTAATAATTTAAAATTTCAAGACCAAGTAAAAAATAAAATGTAAAGTAAAATAAAAAAATAATTAAAAAAGTATATGAATTCAAAGAGCATTAAAAAATAAAGATTTTTAAAATAATAATTATAAAAAATAAAATTAGATAATAGAAAATAAAATTTTATTTTTAAACAAAAAATAAATAGTAATATTAAAAAGTAAAATAAAAAATATAGTAATTTAAAATGAAAAAACATGCAAAAATAAAAATAATAAATATTTTCTTATATGCTTTTGTTAAACAAGATTATGATAATCAAAAAGACTTACAGGTTAAATAAACTTATATTGAAAGGAAAATTTGGTTTCCTGTATTGCATTTTTCATGTAATTTTTGTTTGTTGCAGCAGCTTTGAACACGTGATAGATGAGCAGCACGACGAAAAGCCATTTCCATAGTGCACAGCACTCAATTCATTCCACATTATATCGTTATATATACATTTACACACACTTGGATATGCTTGCTTTCAATAGCTGTTTAACTAATAATTCTATGTTTAAAATGAGGACATTCTCATTAATTACATTTGATTAATTTTCTAAGTTAAAATACACAATTTTATTCACTTTTCTCTGCTTGTTCCTGGTGTTTGGCACGCACATGTAAACCCAGTTCTCGCTTGTACTTATAATAACGATCGCAATAGTCGCACTGAAACACTTTCCGATTGGGATTATGCAAATCCATGTGCGTATTGAGCGCGTTGTTCGAACTGAACATGCTGAAGCAGACGCGACACAATTTCGATGGATATTCACTCGGATCATGTGCACTCTTCATATGTTCGATTTGTTCGCACGAAGTACTTAGCACACGCGGACAGAGCACACACTTAAACGTGCCCTTGGCAAAGTGACGACGACGAAAATGCTGTGTGAGCACACCCAAGGTGGTCGAACGATGTTGACAGAGTATACAAATGAACGATTTGTATTGCATATGCGTTAGCTTGTGACGTTGTTCGGCCAATATGCCGCCGCTTATATTAACACTACACTGTTTGCAACGTTTAAAACCATCCGTTGTGGCTTCGATATTCAGCTGTTGTTGCTCGAAGAAGCTATGCGCACCATTTATGTGTAAATGCCATTGTTCCGATGTATCGAAGGGCTCATTGCACTCGGGGCACGCATATGAAATGTAGGCATTAAACTCATTAAATACCGCAGTTTTACTCGTCGGTATTGCCATGGTGGTGCGCGATACTTTCGATATATCCACAGCCGTTACTTTCAAAGGATCCACCTCCTCACCAGCCTCTCCTGCAGGTGTGCCACTATGCTCATGTGTCTGCTGGCCGGCAATCACAGCTTGATGATCATCCAGCAGATGTGAGCGCATCGTTTCGAAATATAAAATATTCTTATCACATAGACGACAGCAGAAGCATGTTGCGTTAATTTCACTCAGATAGTGTTTTATCATAGTCTTCTTGTATATGATATTAAAGTATTTATTGCACGTTTTACAATTCGCCGCATTTGTTGGATGTATGGTGTAGTGTTCGCGAAAGTTATTATGTGCTTCGTTGAAATGACGTGTTAGCATTAGATTCGATTCGAATTCGGTATCCGGGCACAATGGACAGCTTATTCGTATAAACTTGGCGAAATCATTATCATCTGTTAGCACAACACTGATACATCTATTGCCGTCACCATTATCGTTTTCACTCTCCGAGTCTAAACGTTCACTGGTTGAGTTTGCTTCATTCACATTCACGTGTGACACGGTTTCTTGTTTATTTTGTATTTTAATTCTTTTAGTATTCGTTGTATCCATTTGGCGATTGGCTACACGTTTATATGCTTGCGGTTTCTTTATTTCGTCCGTTACATCGAATTCTGAAGGCGCCACTGCGCAATCACCACAATGCGCTTTCGCCTTTTCAACTTCTATGAATGTTTCCAAGCAATATTTACATTGATAGGGCTTAAAGGGTAGATGTACGAATCGATGATCTAAACGTCTGATATAAGTCGTTTTCACTTCACAAAGCAAACATTCTACTAAATTGCCCTTTGCTTGTTTCATCTGTAAACCAGCAAGTGTTGTCATTTCATGATATTTACTTATATGCCAGCGCCAAGCTTTCATAGTGGGCACTTCAAAATTGCATTCCGGACAAAATTTTTTGATAATTTTTTCAAATGTTTTTGGATATTTTGAATGTGCTGTATTTTCCACCTCGATGTCACTATGCTCTTCTACTTTACTCGTGTCATTTGGGCATTTGTGTTCTATTGCTTGCAATTTGAATTTGAATTGTTCGTCACACAACATGCACCAGAAACTGTCGTATGGAAAATGTTCTCTAGCATGCTCGGACATTAAACTTAAATCCAGTTTTTCTACAATGAAGCTCATGCATTCAGTGCAACGGTAAGTTTCTCGCTTGCTGTCGACATTATCTGCATTCAGTCGTTCAAAGCCAAGTCCAGCAGGCTTATCCAACCCATGTATATTTGTTGTATGCACTTTACAAACCGTTGTTTTTGCAAACTTTTTACCACATTTCGGACATAAACGCCCCATTTTATTTAAGCGCGTCTTCAAGATCTTTTGATCATATTTATCCACTTTACAAACGGTATCGGTTGTGTTGCTAGAACATTGATGTTGCCGCGCTAGCGCTTTAAAACGAAAACGTTCCTTACAAAACACGCATCTAAAACTTTCATAGGGCATATGGAGACGCGCATGCTCCAACATAGCTTTCAAATTTTTCTCATTAATCACAAAATTTTCACATTCGGTGCAACGAAATACATCTTTGCATTCAGCGCTATCATTTGTTTCGCACACTACAAATCCAAGCCCGTAAGGTTCATGCATGCCATGCATTCTATTCATGTGTCTCGTCAGCGAAGAAGGTGTTGTATAAGTTAGATCGCATTTAGGACAAAAAGTATCCATATTAGGTATGGGGATCTCTCTTGGATATCGTGATTCTACAAATAGAAAACAATGGTTAATTAAAAAATAAATAAATTGATACAAATATATATTTTACCCTTCACTGTTTCAACAACCTCCACATCCATACAATCATGTCCTGGTATGTCAGATTCGTAGGCGAATGATGTATTACAAATTTTACATAGCAAAGGATCATATACAGTATGTATACGTGCGTGCACTAACATTGTATTTAAATCAAAATCGCAGGTGAACTCTTCGCATATTGTACATTCGTAAACTTCGGCTGCACTTTGATTTGCTATCTTTTTAAAATCCAGTCCGGTTGGCTTGCTCATGCCATGTTTTATATACATATGCCGTTTGCAATGAAACAACTTACCATACGAATTTCCACATTTCAAACAAACATGACGTATATGTTTCATATAGTCTCTCTTCAGTTCAATCGGTTCTTGTTGCATATTTTCTAAAATAAAAATAAATAAATTTACAGACATTTCAAAAGTATCAGAAATTATTGCAACTTACTTTTGGTCAACTTATTTTTACGGGTTTTCGCACCTAGTAGGGCATGTGTAGAAGCACCATTCTGCAAAGCTTTACGCAATTCCTCGCAAATGTGTAAACGCATATTGTCAAATCGGCGAAAACTTTCATCGCAATATTTACATTTGTAAGCGTGCTTACCCGTAGGTTCGCCTAAATGCAACATGTAATGTTCGCGTAGGTTAGTTAATGTACGACTGGATGTGTTTTTGCGATAAATCGTGGGACATTGTGTACACTTGTACGAAATATCATTATCATCACCAACTGAAATGACCTCTTTGAAGCCTAGTTCCTCTACCGACTTGTCTGCAAATTTTTCAAACACATGCGCACGTAAACTAACATTTGTGGAAAATTCTTCACCACAATCCAAGCATACGAAACATGTTCTATCGTCAATAGTCTTTTCATGTTCCTGGATCATATGCTTGCGCAAATACCATTGGGATGAGAATTCTTGCTGACAATATGGACAAACCGTTAACTCGATACTTTTCGTTGTCATATCCAGTTTATCTGAATGCTGTTGGCGTAAGTGAAAATTCATGCTAGGATGTGTTTTCGTTCTCCAATGACAAAGTTTACATTTTAAAAAGTGACTAAATGGCATATGTGAAATTTGATGATCCAATAATTTGTTGAAATCTGGAGTAGCTGTTTGAAAATCGCATGTTTTACACTTTGCACCTACTTCGTTGTATTTGAATTGTAAATCTTCCGGTTTGGCTAGATGGTGTATATAATTAATGTGCTTTTTCCAACAATGTGCAGAATTAAACTCCGAATCACACATGGGACATTGTCTCATAACATATTTGCCATAAATATAGTTGGCGCTTTTTATGTACGCTTTCTTCTTTGCATCCAAATTGTGTAAAACTGGTAATGATGAACGGCTCACTTCAGGTTCATATTCAAAATGATAACTGTTTTCAGATGCCGAATCGTAATATTCTTCATTATCAGCATTGGAGTTACTATTGGAGTCACTGTCATATTCATCTGTTATTGATTCCGTTAGTTTTTTAAGATTTACGTCTATATTGGACTCATTGTTAATAGTTGGATTTGGTAAATCCTTTGATAATGTAATTGACTCGTCCTCCATGTTTAAAGATTGCTTACTACTTAAATGTTGTTGTAGATTGCTTTAAAATAAATAAAAACTTTATTACACAGAAAATCGTTATGACGCTATGTTTATGCGCATTTGTCTTATCAGGAGAATTGCATATAAATATCTGCATACACAGAACACACTATAGGTCAAATATAGTTGGAACATATTGTTCCTTATCTTATCACTGATTTTAAATATATATACTAAATTATTTTGATCACAAAACAAGATATTTTTGTTTGCAAAAACTTTTCACAAATCAGTTCGACCTTTCACAAATAATGAAAATTTTGGTGAAGTAAAAAACATAACAAACCGTTTGACTTATCGATTATTGCTTATCAAAGTTCGAAAAATATCGATAACCTCCAAATGCATGAAAATTTAACTGATATTTAATCTAAAATTTTTTAAACGGTTGTAATAAACGTTTTCTTGTTATTGTACAGTCTTAATATATAACTAAACATTTCCAAGCGAATCCAAATAATATACAAATATATTTTAAATACTATTAAATCCTAAATATTGAAGGGAAATGCAACTCTATCATATTCAGCTTAATTTTGTTCATCACTATAAAGTAATCGTATAAAAGTAACGAGTGCGAAAAATTTTCTGCCGTGTCTGCTCCGGTCGGAGAGCTGACTGATTAAAAATATATTATAAATTAACATATGTAAATTTATACGTTATCTTAATCCGCTAACAATGGATCTTAATTAAATAAAACATTTTTTTTGCACCGGGAACACTTCGTACACGACATTTTGGGTGAGGCTTTTTGCTTGTACTCATACACAAGCATTTCAGGGAAACGCTTCGTAAAATTTCGGTATGTTGTTTCTCAAAACCGACTTGCTTGAAGCGTAATTTATCAGTGCTATTACGTTTTTCAAAAAAGTATAAATGTGTATAATTTTCATAGAAATGTGTGTACGGATGCTGCGCCTCTGATATACCTAGAGGATGTGGTTAAAACCCAACGAAATGTTTGTGTTAAAAAAGTAAATCTATATAGGAAATGTCTACTGGATATCGAATTAACTTTTTTATGCTCATGGTTGTGTATGATTGGGAGGAGCGGACGGAAAAGGTGTATATAGTATGGTGATTATCAGCTGTCAGAGGGTATCAGCTGTTTATTAGGCATTAATTTCAAATTAACAGTGTTGTATTATAGAAATGTATCAATAATATTGATTCTTTAATATTCGGTACACATTTTCGTTTTAGTTATAGGAAAAACAAGAGTTAAAAAAATATATCGTATATATAATATTAATAAACAAAATATGTTAATTTCGAAGTTATTTGTTTGTCTATTTTTTATAAAATAAAACTAGTTGATTTTTTGATTTGATTTTACAGAGTTCTGATTTTGATATTGATTGAATCACAGTTTCCTGTTCTAAAAGTTATATGAACTCCGGTTTCGTATCCTAAAGCAACATATACGAGGCAGAGGTCAAATACCCTAGGTCGTTGTATGTAAGTCATGCCCAACAGTAACGACTTTTCCGCAGAGCACCCCGGAAAGTTGTCCAAAAACACAGCGGTAATCAACAATTTATTCTCAAACATGGCCACGAGTAAGGGTGGGAATACACCCGCCGAGGCGCAGTCCTCTAGCAATTCTACTAAAAATACTGAAAATTCATTAATTAAGCATCAAGGGCAAAAATGGCATCAAGTCTTCGATTTTGACAAAATGATAAAGCAAATTCGGGCAACAGTTTCCGAAAAGCAACATCATCGTAACAAAGGGGATACATCGTCATCAAGTAATAATGGAAAAAGCGCCACAGCCACTGCAGCAGCTTCGTCTTCAAAATCCAACGGTTCATCCAATTCCAAAAATGCACGGTCTATACGTCAAGTGCAACGTTTAAGCGGTAACGATATGCACTACTATGGCATAGTTCCAAAGAAAGCATCGGCTGATGTTATTGTTTGCAGCATATGTCGTGGCATTTATACCATGGTCGGTTTCAATAATCACATGATTATGCAGCATCCCTCCGCTTGGGGCGCCGTCTCATCCAAGTTAGCCAATGCACCAGCATCCAATGACATGATCAATTTAATTCCCAATGACAATAGTCAAGATTGTTTGCGAGATGGACCAGGTTTGACTGCTCCTGAAATTTTGGGATCACCGTCAGATCTCTCTGGCATAATGTCCACATCATCAAATGCATCTTCATCGTCATCCTCCATATCGACAACATCATCAACATATACCGCCACACCACGTCATAAAAGTAGTAAAAGTGGTGGTACAACGGCTGGGAGCAGTTCGTCCGGTGGCAGCAGCAGCACAAGTGGAAGTCGTTCGCGGAGTAAACAATCACGACACAGCAGTAGTAACAACCATGCCGCTGCGGTCGGGATTCATACGTCCAGCAACGCCAGCACGGAGAGCGCGCAAGCGTCGAGCAAAAGCTCTAAGAAAAACTCCAGCAACAACAGTTCCGGCTCGAATGCAAATAGCCACAAAAACGAAAATGCCAATAATCCGTCATCGTTAGCAATAACCGGAATGTCAACGACTATTACGAATGCAGTAACCCATAGCGGTAAACATAGTAAGGATACGAGTGTATTAGATACATTGGCAACAACGCCAATTGCGCTCTATTCTTCGTCCTCGAATTCCTCATGCTCTTTACCACCAACACCAAAGCTGAGCACATCGTTAGCTGAGGTAGGTCAAGTAGTTGTAATTATTTTTTTTTATCATTTTCGATTTCCTTCGATGTAAAACAATTTTAATGTAATTCCTTCAAACTTCTAGGTCAAAAGCCCTGCGTTCGTTGCTCAAGAATCCGTCGACTCACCTGTTTCTAGCTCTAGCCTTGAATACGAACGTATTAGCGCAGGTGGCAAATCGGTATCAGGCAAACCAACTCATACATCGAATGCTCCTGGAAAAAACTCAAAAGCTAATGGAAATGCTGCTTCTTCCTCTACACATAACTCAAAAGAAGTTGCGAAAGTTGCTGCCATCAAAGATGTAAATCGTTTTGATACAACACCCTTAACGGAACTCGATCAGGCGGTTTCTTCAATAACTGAAAATCCTAGTCTAATTGATAAGAAAAGCGTTAGCTGCATTAAAAATATTATGGATACGACTAACATCAGTATGCCACCAAGCATTAACAATATATTCCAAATGCCAACAACTACAACAAATACGGAAAACAATAGTGAAAAACTACTACAGGCGGCTATGAACGCGCCTACAACCAATGCCACCAACATGAATGTTGTGCAAACGGTGATGGCACCAAACTATGTGGTGCCACAAGAAGTGGCGCAGACGTGTGAAGATGCATTACCGCATAATACGTCGGATGATAATTCCATACTGACATTTGACGATATGTTCGATAGTAAATTTATTAATGAGATTCTCAGCACAGCCGATACCGACATACCCTTCGATGAGGGTGAATTTGATACCGCAACGGCCGCACAGCACCAGCAGCAGCAGCATCAGCAACAACAACAGACACAGGATCAGCATCAGGTGTTTCAGCAACAGGTGCAACCAACAACAAAGCGCATGCGCTACGACGAAACACTGCTAACGAGTGGGCAACAACAACAACAAATACAGCATCAGCAACAGGGACAGAGCGTTGAAATAACGGGTGAATTTGTGGCATACCAACAGCAGCAGCAACAACAACAATATGTACCCTACAATGTTGCAACGCTTGATGATTTGAAATTGTTTAATAGTTCCGGCCCGTTGGTTGAACAACACCATCTGCAACATGCTACGGAACAACAACAGCAGCAGCAACAACAACAGCAACTCACTGCTATCGACGCTATGCAATTGCAACAACTGCTTTATCAACAACAAACACTAAGCAATCACTATGACACCAACATGGTTGATAATTCTGCAGATTCGAACGCTTTAGCTATGCATCAGCAACAATACGATCACAGCGGTGTTGTTAGTGCCAAGCAATTAATGGATATATGCGCTTCAGTAGATATGAAATCGAATAAATTAACCGATTTTGCCACATTGCCAGCAGCAACTGGCGGTACCTATGAGCACTGCTATGATAATATGGCAGCACACTTCCAACTATATAATATACCCTCACTCACAGATGATGACAATGTCGACGCTGTAGTTCAGCAAATGCCTACTACTGGTGGCGATGCTAACCTACTCTTGCCAAACGTCGTCAATGGCATGCAACGCGCGACTCAACAATATGTGCTGCCGGGCGGTGTTGGTGAAGATCACTTGATTTATGAAATTACCGATAACAACCAAGTGGCTGTTATAAGCCAACAAAGGCAACAACAGATGCTAAACGAATTTCTAACACAAGCCAATTACGATCAGGTCGCAACGGATATAAATGATCCGGCAAATGCGGCGCAAATGCAACAAAACAACACCAACGTTGATAATATAAACGCAAAAGAAGTTACTGATATTGATGATGATTTGCTCGAATTCGATTACTCACTGTTGGAGACGTTTAAAACGATAAGCAGCAGTAGTAGCAATAGCAGCAACAGTGGCGGCAACGCAAAATCCATTAAAACCGAGTTGAACAGTAGCGCCAGTAGCAGTAGTAAATATTATGACGACGTCTATTTGAATGCCTACCTTTACGCGGGCATACCAAAGCCAATTGCAATCAATTGCTTTGGTCTTATCAAGATGCCATTCGCTGCCGCAACCACATTCAGGAAACACATACTAAACGCACGCAAAGCCAATAACAGTCCAATCACACTGAGTGGTGGTGGTGGCATTAACGGTATTGTTTGTTCCAATTCAGCTGCCACGGCACGTTTAACCAACAATTCCAAATCGATGCAAAATTATTTCGCTAATTTGAATTCGTCCTCGAATTCGTTGGTCGGCAGCGAGTTTTCAATTGGCAGTATTACCATAACTAATTCGTCGGTTTCGCAAAGCCAACTGTATGCGGCACAACAGAAGCAACAGAACGCTAGTAACAGTAATAGCAGCAGCAATGCTGTTGGTGGTGGGAGCATGGAGATCACCTTCAATACGAATTCCAATGGCTGTGGCTCGGCTATGTCGCCCGTTTCGTCGCTGCAACGTTCACGTTGCAAGTCGGGTAATGCCACGTCAAGTGGCGGCGGCGGCGCCACACTTGTGCGTAGCAAATCACAAACCGGTGCACCGGTTGCTGTTGTTACGCCCACCAGTCGTCTGCCGCCACCGCCGCGTCCCAGCACTGCTGGTCCTGTGCTGGCGCAAAACAGTAAAACAATCTTTGTTAGCAACACACCGGCGAACAGTGGTGAACGCATCAAATTCATTAAGCGTTGTATGCCGCTTATCGCCAGCAACAACACTAACAATAGCGGTGTGCGCAATGATGGTAGCAAACGACCAAAATTCTCACCACGTCAAATTGCCGATTTGTTGGGCGGCATAAGTACTAATAATAGTAAGAACAACAAAACCTTAGCGACACAGCCAACTAACGATGCGGCCAATAACGGTCCAAGCAACAATAATATGCATGAAACAGCCGCAACTGGCAATAATAACAACAACTCAAACGCAAATACCACAACCAACGCGGATGAACAATTGAAATTGGAACGCGTTGCACACTTTTACGAGCGCCGCCGCAAACTTTACGATTTGGCACGTAACAACAGCCGTCAGCAGCAGCTCCAGCAGCAGAAGCAACAGGAACCTCAACGCACGCAACCGCCACATGTGCAGCAAAACTTATTAAAACAACAACAACAACTATTCAAAATGCTCACAGATTACGGGCAATTGAATGCGGCGGTAGGTTGTAAGAGCGCCAACGCGACGCCAAGCAGTAACAATAACGGTGGCAACGAAGTTTTGCGTATTTCTGTTTGAAGAGTCACACTTGCAACTAACCTAACCTAAATACACCGCATTTGATAAACAACATAAGCAACTCCTGAACTTGAACCAACAACAAAAAAAAAATCAACAAAAAATAAAATGAAAAAATGTGGATTATGGTAATATGTTAAAAATTAAATTTTAGTTTAAATATAATTTAGGTTTACTAAAGTAGATACACTGCAAAACAAATAAACAATACAAAAAATAGTACGTGGCGCCAGTAAAGTAGTCGTAATGAAGGAAAAATTGAGGGATTGAAAAATATGCGCTTGAACAATGTAATAACAAAATATAGTTATTTAGTGGAGAAAATTTAACAATTTTGTTCATGAAAATGTATAAAAGCAACGCCTGCGCCATAGTATTTTGGGTAACATAAGCATTTGGGTAGTTGTCAAGATTTGTAATTAGTTTTGCTTGAAATTAAGTTTTTTTTTTTCTTATTATAGTTTTACCGTATCTATGTATTATACATTACAATAGTTACAATATAACTTTACATTTACACATACACATAGTTATATGCATATGTTTAGAAGAAAAAATGCTGTTTATTCATAATTATGTAATATTTATCGTTTCACACCATTATCCAATCTGATGTAACCGCTTCAAATCAAGACAGACTGAAAGGTTTTTAAGCCTGTTTCTACAATACATACAAATAGCAAACAAATAAAAAATAAATGAAAAAAAAAAAACAATTTATTTCGTTTAATTTCGAGTATTAAATAGGAGACGCAAGAAGTTGGCTGTTTGCTCCATAAACTCTATATTGCCTCCTATTATACGTTGCATCTACTACAATTTCTAAACTGTTCCCTCTCACTTAAAGTAACGTATTCTCAGAAGAGGTCTTATTTCGAATGTTGGGTTAACCGGAAACTGAGCTAACAGTCGGGCTCAAAGTGTAATTCATCTTCTATGTGCAGCGAAGATGTTATCGTGGACTATCGACTTTTTTTATTTATTTGTAAAGTAAAGAAAAAGAAATGTTCGTTTCGAAGCGTTCTTTAAATTTACTCATTTATATACTACTTTCGTTTCGCGTGCGCTTTCAAGTAGTTTTTGGAATGTTCAGTTACAATTCACTTAATTCTGCATTTGTGATAAAATACAAAAACTTACTTACCAAATAAAATATTGCTTAAGAATTCTCAATTATTTTAAAAACAGCATTAAAAGAGATCATAAAAATAGTCTAATCCTTGGCCCAACTCCCAAATCGATATGCCAGTGCCCAATTCTTGAGCAAGTTTTATACGTTCGTGAACGGAATGAAGTGTCGGATAGAAAACCATGTGTCTGCCATCATCGGTTCTGTAAAATTAAAATTTTGAAACAATAATTTTTTTCTATTTCACAAATACACTCACTTCACTTCGAAGTAGTTTTCCACATCCAATTCGTCAAAGGGTAAGCGCTTCTTTGCATATTTCAAAAGCTTTAGATACTGCCCCGCAACTATTGGCCCACCACCGTCTGGAGTATAATCATTGCCATACATATTAAGACCTAATAAAAGTTTACGCCGCTTTGTCTTAACATCATTTGTTGTAGATGGTGCTAAAAGTTCTACTGACTGACGTACCCAATACAATGGAGAGTTTGCACCTAATTGTAGAAAAATTAATAAATAAAAAAATAAAATGAAATTATTGCAATTACCTGGTCGCTGTGGATTCGAATAATCGTAGGTCATTAGTGAAAAGGCGTAAACATGTTTATAAAGTTGGTTGACGTGCTTCTCTGTGAATAAGTTTGGAACTTCTTGGCGATGTGGCGGTATCACAAGAATTAAACGCATATTTTCTTTTTTAAGTGCTTCGCCTTAAATACGGCAAGAAATCAATAAATATGTTAACAGCATCTGTTATTAGTAAACTTATATAATAAATATGTAGTCCTTACTCATTTGTTGCACCAGCGTAATGAGAAAAGTATCATCTACACGTCCTCCAAGTTGTGTCCAGAATTCAATGACGATGCCATCAAATTCATAGTTTTTGCAAACATTAACCAACATTTCATTCAGTCGCACCCGTTCAGTTTCCAAGCTCAACAAACGTGAAAAGTCCCGTTCAGTGAATTTATCAAATATGAAACGTGGAAAAACTACGCACATTTACCTCCATTCAAATATGCAAGACTTACTTGAAATACTTACTTTTCAGAGTGGTAGCACGTTCTCGCTTTCCTTTTCGCCTCAATTCCCTCATCCAATTCAGATCAACATCATGTCCTCCTGCTAATTTATATTCATCGCCATCTTTGACAATTTGAAACCAAACCGGTGATATAATATCGAATTTTCGCGCAAACAATTTTGCCACATCATATCCATGTGAATTCCACTGAAAAACCAATTAGACAACAAATATAATGATAAATAAAAATTATTTTATAGGATTAATGAATATATTTACCGCTGTAACATAACCAAGCACGGTACCATTGAAGTTACGGAGCGTTGTATCCTTATAAAATGCTGCATTGTGTTCTAGAATTTCTTGTGGAAGCGGACGCATATTAATCAAATTACGTTCGAAAACAGATTCATCTTGTGGTCCAGCCAGCACATTTAACGGTTTAGTTATTTTGGTTTTTTCAACACGTCCTTTTCTTGGTGATATGGTTGCCTCAACCAGTGAAGCCGCAATCAGTAGCAGTGCTATCAGGAAAGTAAATGAGACTTTGGTCAACATATTACTTTTCTGCCAGCAATCGATTTTACAACTCAAATGTTAATGACTTTTGTAGTTCAAAAAGCACTTGCTATACGTCATCAAACCAGGTAAGCCGCCCACTCCTGCAGCAAACTTTTCAATTAACTTTTAATAACTTCCTTTCCGACCGGCAAACGAATGAAATGAGATCGTAGTAAATAATGACAGCTGATGCCAATGCAGCTGATATATAGCTTTAACCCTAATTGGACTGACATGAAAGCAAAAATATGAAATTTATTATACTTTGCAAATATATATATCGTTCTTGGAATATGTGTTTAGAAAATGGTCATGCTTTTGTGCGTCAATAAAATAGCAGAATTCTACTAATTACATTCACATATAAAATTTTACGCTTTTGAATATCTACATGGTATATTCACATGTTCAACCTTTGAAAGCAATCTTAACCATAATATATGTATTTCTAAAAATTAACTAAATATTAAAATTAACTATTTCTAAAAATTAATTAAATATATAAAATCTGTTACATTCAATCAAATTTACTTCAATCAAATATAAAGTAGTCTACACACTCGTCATAACGAATACATATTTTCTTTCTAGTGATGCATGCAATGTAAGTTTTTTGTATACTTTTATTAAAAATTCTGTTATACAAAATTAAAAACTAATATATTTTTAATAACCCTCATTTTTAAGATCATTGAGATTAATAGCCAATGCTTCTCTTGATTTAACAATATTGTCAATTATAACTATATAAATTTAATCATTTCAAAAACTATTTCATTTTACTACTTTCCGAAGCATTGCTGTGTATGTTTGCGCGGAAAACGGTCTTCCACCACTGCCAACGAATAATTTTGTGATACGGTAGCATAAAACATATTCATCATTGAACGAATTCGGACAAGTCAGGAAAAAGTGTGACGCGAGTTTAAAAGTTTTCAACAATTAAAATAAATTGTGAAATTTATACCATTTTTTGAATTTAACTCAATAAAAGGTAATAATTGGCGCATTATAAGTTTTTTGAACAAAATTTGAGCAAATATAAACATATCCGACCTGTTTGAAAAAAAAAAAAAAGAAAATGGCGGCATGACATCTGTCGCTTGCTTTTGCCGACAAATTCTCGAATAACCTAACTTTTCTTATATTTTTATTATTAGAAGACGCTTAACTAAAAATGGCTGATAATGATGATCTTTTGGATTATGAGGATGAGGAGCAGACCGAAACCACTGTTGCTGAAGTCCCAGAAGCACCAAAGAAGGATGTGAAAGGCACATACGTGTCGATTCACAGTTCTGGCTTTCGTGATTTTCTGCTCAAGCCGGAAATTTTGCGTGCAATAGTTGACTGCGGTTTCGAGCATCCATCCGAAGGTAAATCTTTATAATACATATACATAAGTGTGTATACACACATGGAACCATTATTATTTACATATATTGTATGATGAAATTAATGATAGGGACAACTGATATATTATGATCGATTTATCACATTTAAAGCTGACGCTTTCATATGTAATTAATTGAGAAAAAATATTTTTGGACACATTAAATATATGAAAATATTTTGAATTGTAATTTCAGTGCAACACGAGTGCATACCACAGGCTGTGCTTGGTATGGATATTTTGTGCCAGGCTAAGTCGGGTATGGGTAAGACTGCTGTTTTTGTGCTTGCCACTTTACAACAGCTGGAACCCACCGAGAATGTGGTGTACGTATTAGTCATGTGTCACACTCGTGAATTGGCATTCCAAATAAGCAAAGAATACGAAAGATTTTCCAAGTACATGCCAGCTGTTAAGGTAAGTGCTAAAATAGAGCAACTTTTAATTTTATATTAAATATCATTTTAAATTAAAGGTTGGTGTATTCTTTGGTGGATTATCTATACAAAAAGATGAAGAATCATTGAAGGGCACAACGCCACACATTGTTGTGGGTACACCCGGTCGTATTCTTGCGCTAATACGCAACAAGAAATTGAACTTGAAGCATTTGAAACACTTTATTCTTGACGAATGCGACAAAATGTTGGAACAACTAGGTAAGTTTGAAATTAAACTAATACGCTTAATATAATATACATATATCTATGTTGTTTTTTTTTTTTTTGTGAACCAACAACTAATCGAGCAAAATTTTATTTCTTTTAAGATATGCGTCGTGATGTACAGGAGATTTTCCGCAGCACTCCACATGGAAAACAAGTCATGATGTTTTCCGCCACATTGAGCAAGGAAATACGTCCAGTGTGCAAAAAATTCATGCAAGATGTAAATATCAACGTGTCCATTCTTCTACTTGTTCTACTACCACTAGTTATCTCACTAAGCTTTATCTCACTTGCTGAACTGCCACAACATAAACACCACTACACCATTAATCAAAAAATTAAAAAACTTAATAAACATAAAGATAAATGTCAAAATAAGTTACTCGTAACAGTAAACAAATACCAAAAGTTAATAATATGAAAAAGCAAGTATAAATGAAAAGAAGACCAATCAAAATGGTCGTATTAAAAGAGATAAACCATAACATTGTAATTTGCTGAATAACTAACTATAATGACGAAAGTAATAACACAATATCAAACAATTAACGATTAGCTCGTCTCGTAAAGTGGCGTGGACCCTTTGCGACGTACTTTTATATACGTTCCAACATCCAACAACAAGATTAGTCAATACATCGATCATTCTCAAATGATGATGATGATGATGAATGAACAATGCTTACTCGCAGACAGCATTGGAAAGGGCAATGCCTGGGATGCAACTGTAAGCCGACTACCAAACGGATATAATAGGTCTAAACTTTCCATTGGGGGCTCACTCGAAATTCTATATGCGTGCAGCTGCGACTGTAGCCTGTTTCGAAACTAATGAGATGTGGTGGTTGTGTGGCCGTATGTAATTATAGAATATAAATGTTTGAAAATTTACTAAGTCAGTGAATGAACTCGAAAGACGCTTCAACTGTCTGTTTACGATTCAGCGGCAGCGATTGGAATTTAGCGCTGAAAAGTGGCAGATGATTCATAAAAACATTGGTTTTCAATAATTGTAAGTTGTTAAAATATACCACATTTAATTTTATATTACAGCCCATGGAAGTTTATGTGGATGATGAAGCAAAATTGACATTGCACGGACTGCAACAGCATTATGTTAAATTGAAGGAGAACGAGAAAAACAAGAAATTGTTTGAATTATTGGACGTACTCGAATTCAATCAAGTAGGTTTTAGCAATCGAATTATAAAAACTTTTTAATGTCAAATATGTAAATTTTTGCACAAATAGGTTGTAATTTTTGTAAAATCCGTTCAACGCTGCATGGCTCTAGCCCAATTGCTAACTGAACAGAATTTCCCCGCTATTGGCATACATCGTGGTATGACCCAAGAAGAGCGTTTAAACCGTTATCAACAGTTCAAGGACTTCCAAAAACGTATTTTGGTGGCAACCAATCTTTTTGGCCGTGGCATGGATATAGAGCGTGTAAACATTGTATTCAATTATGATATGCCGGAAGATTCTGACACTTACCTACATCGTGTTGCAAGAGCTGGTCGTTTCGGTACCAAAGGTTTGGCCATAACCTTTGTTTCGGATGAAGCTGATGCCAAAATTTTGAACGAAGTGCAAGACCGTTTCGATGTCAATATCACTGAATTACCGGATGAAATCGATCTATCTTCTTATAGTAAGTGTCTTTGTTTTGGTTGAGCTGAAAATATGCATAATTAATTAATTCATAACTCTTTTTTTTCTCTATTTTTAGTTGAGGGACGATAAGATATTCAAAACTTAGTATTTTTATTGAAATGGGATACTTCATTGTAAACCAACACAATGTAGAATGTATAACTCAAATAAAGGTCCAGCTATAAAAATATACATATTTTATTTTAAGACACTTCGTTTAAGAAGAGTAAAGATATATATTGACGAATAATTAAATAAAGAAATCTAAGTAAAAGTATAATACAATTTTGTTTTACTAAATTTGTAATATAGGTAAGCAATATGATTTTATAGTATGGAATATGAAGTTGGTCCACAGCTTGTTGGTCGGGACGTACAATTAATTTTTAAACCGTTCTCGCAGTTTATTACTTATATCTCGGAAAGCGGATAAAATTTTGTATAGATACAGTTGAAATTCTATAACTCGGACTCTTTAATTGGTAAGAGAATTCAAATTTCATACAAATTTACTTCCCTAACTCCAAGTTTTTTTGTGGATTAAGGTGATTCAAGTTAGGGAAGTTCAGCTGTATATTGGAACAAGTATTGTATTTCAATAAAATAATTAACAAAATAGTGTAGAGCCTTTTAAGTACTACCATAGTTTTCGAATATGTAGATGAATGAATCTTTTGCGATTTTGTTAAACAAATATTTTTCATAAAACATGGCAACTCCATTTTCAAAGTTCCGTTATTCGTGTGTATTTAACGGAAGTTGTATTCAATTGATGAATGACAAAAATTTACGAGAAATCTTGAATTATTAACATTTTAGCAGTGATAAACGAGTTTTAAGTTTATGTGTACCAAACTTATGGCGTCCCGTACAAATGTAGATCGTATGCAAATAATGTACAATATGTGCAAACGAGAGGTTGTGCAACTACAAGCCAATCTGGGTCGATTTTTGGAGGGATGTGAAGTTATTATGAGACACGATGTATTCAAACATTTTCAAAATGATTCTGGTCAACTAACTCATGCTAATGTGTTTGCTTTGATGTCCTACGATAAGTATATGTCACGTGTAGCGGCCGTCAACAATTTGGCACGTAAATTCAACATACATTTGCAGCTGCATAATATCAATAAAATCCTAGCTGGCGATGTTGGTATTGGACTGGAAACTGTTCCGTATTTACTCGAAGAATTTGTTGAATGGCATAAAGTATTAAGCGATAAGAACGAGAGTTTGGATTACAACGTTGACTGGCGGCATTATCATAGTGTAGAGGAGGAGAAGTGGACGAGTTACCGAAGTATAGATAAAGAGAAGTCACCACTGACTGCAATTGCTCTATTGGACGACAGTGAAAAAGTACACGCTACAAATGTTGTAGGCGATGGAAAAAATGCAGCAAAACGTAAAATAAAATTTGCTGAACCAGAATCATTAACACTTGAATCACTACCGTCATGTGTACATTTGCGTGACTTGTCAGCATTCACTGCAGGATATCACTTTAGCGCATTCGTGACGTATATAGATAACATAGAAGAGTTATGTTTCTATGCTTGCCAAATGCGCAACGATTTGTTATACGATTTAAGTAACATGTATAATCTGCCAAAGAGTGTACGAATACCTTCGACGAATGTTATTTTTGGCATCTCAATTAATGGTAAGAATATATTACGCGGCGTGCTGCAGTCGCCAGATAAGAAAAATGAAGACAATTTACATGTGCTGCTAATCGATTATGGCGAATTAGTGCCCTTAAATATCAATGATGTACAATTTTATGATTTACCCAAAGTCTACAAAGAATTACCTGCACAAGCCATGAAATGTACGCTTTTGGGTGTTAAAGAAACTACTGACGACTGTAAAGAGAAGGAGACGCATGCATATGTGCTGAGCAAAATGTTGCTGAAATATGAATTCAAAGAGGTGAACTTGGAGGTCGTGAGACAAGTAGGCAGAGTTTTGCAAGTTTACATTATTGAAAGTCGTGTTATATTAAAGAAATCGCCAGATGTAAGTGGTATTTACTGTAAATACAAGAATATATTGTATATTGTAGTGTATTCCATAGGTTAAAAAGCCGTTAAAGATGTCAAAGAATCCTTTCGTAAATTCTTTTGAAGCAGATGCATTTGATGATGACTCCCAACAAGAAGAAAATAAATATTTCGAAAAATGTGTGCTAAAAACGCGTATAGATGATGTGCACAAAAATGATATAATATATTTAGAAGTTATGCATATTGCACAACCAAATATGTTTTATGCGCAAATACTAAATGAGCGGAATGAACAATTGAAACAACTATTTTGGAATACAAATGAATTATCTGTGGAACAGAAGTTAACTGAAGCGCCACAAATAGGCGATTTAATATTGGCACAGTATGCAAAGGATCACTTTTGGTATCGCGCTAAGGTCATTGCGGTAGAAGGAGATACAAAGTTTAAGGTATATGTACAATTTTGAATTTTTTCCTCTTCAAAAGTTAAAAGTCTTTTCTGAATACTATATATTCCCTTCTGCAGGTATTCTATGTAGACTACGGTAATATTGATATGGTATCATTAGAAAGCATGGCTAAATGCAAAATTTTCCAAGTAGAAGAACCATTTCGCGCAGTCCTCTGTCGTTTCGCTGGCATAAACGATATTACAAACGGAGATGTGGTTCTTTTCGAAAAAGCTGTACAGATGTTGGTAGTTATTTTATTGAATCAACGTATTGAAGTGCAGATAATTGAGAAAATTAACGCAGAAGAGTTATGCATACATTTATTGGATAAGGAATTTGTGGAAACAACGCAAATGCTCGTCGACTTGGGTTATGCAAAAAAAGTAGAGGAGATTTAAATATGTACTAATTTCAATTGACTATTTAAAGGTGTATACTTTTACATATTTTTAAGAATACATATTTTAAATATTGTTCGGTAATCATCGTTTTATTATTTTTGTCAGCTGGTAGGAACTAATTAATCATGTTTGGCATCCTTTATTACCTTTCGCAGAGTTTATTCTTATGTTTAATTTTTAAAGTCTAAGATTTAAGCTCTCGCACCTAGGGAAGTGATACAAAAAAGAGAATTTATTTTAACTGGCACTGCTCATTTAACGCTTTAGTGAGAGAATGATCATTTTAAGCTTATCTTGCTTAAATTTTTGATGGCAAGAATGGTTGTTGTTAACAGCACGTATTAACTTTTCTCCATATTAACTAGTTTATATGCGATATGATATCGCACTAACCACTTCAGGGTATCTTAGTAGTCTCCTTTCTACCATGAGCTCAGTATATTTTTAGTTTCTGACTTGTGTGGAAGTGTTTGCTTGATTTGCTATGTGGAAGTATCTGTTGATTTCGGTTAATATATGAATATAAATAACGATAAAAAATTAATTTTTAAGTGGCATGCTTCTGCTGGCACACAACTCAATACTTTACAGTGACAAATAAAAAACTGAAAAATTCTCTGCGGGAAATGTGGTAGAAAACCTTGAAAGGATAACTGTTGACATCGTACTACATATTATAAATTCAAATTTGAATATTAATATTGTACAAGGTCATGTGCTCTATTTTGTAAAGTTTTGTTTTAACAATGTTAGCTTCTAAAATAATAAAAAAACATATGACTAGTTATTAACGTTTAACGTTTTTTACAAAATAGTGATGTTTGTCAAAATATTATGGGTCGTTTTCGGAAAGATTAAAAATTTAGTTTGCGTCACCAAAATCGTATGTTAATAGTTTCTTGAAATCGAATAAAATATTTGCATATATGCAAATACGTTTCTTCACAACACATTTTTTTTATTAATTAATGGGGGACAATAAAATTTTGATATAAACTGGTACGTTGTTAGAGAACTAATAAATAAACACATATTCTTCGTGAAATTTCAATAGTTTGCTGTCATTGGCTAAGTGTAGGAACATTTCAGTGTTATATCGGTGGTTTGTTGATATTGCCAAAATCTTTTTAAATACAGAGCAAGTACGATAAACTTGAAATACGCGACGTTGCATATCATTAATACTTCACAATGGAGAATACGGTAAGACAAACGAATAAAACGAATTAAATATGCAAATACTAAATTTAAATTAGTAAATAAAGTAAATTAAATTTAAATTTGAGTTTGAATATTGATAGTTATTTCGATATTCATTCCTATTAAAATAAATGTGTTTCATTATTATGCTATTTTATTAATTTTAATATAAACAAACATTTATTTTTCTAATTATAGACATCCAACTATAAGGAAAATTCACAATTTCATTTCTCAATTCCCGACTATTGTGTTTTCGGAGCACTGTTGCTGTTCTCTACGGCAATCGGAATCTATTTTGGTTACATAAAGTAAATTAATGCATTACAAATAACAATGAACAAAATATAAAGTTCTTGATTTAGGAAGAAGCCTGTTAAACCAAGCAGTGATGAGGATCCAAAAGACCAGAACTCACCGGGCTACAGTCCTGAAGGAATGAATGAGTATATGTTAGGATCCAGACAAATGAAAATATTTCCAGTAGCAATGAGTCTAGTTGCCAGGTTAGCATAAGAATTTCTATATTTTCTTAATAATATAATATAAATACAAATATGTTATGATTTTTTCCTAAGCTACATTTCCGGCGCAATGATGCTGGGCACACCACCGGAAATCTACAATTATGGCACCCAGTATTGGTTAATTATTGTAGCGATATTTTTTATGGCAATTGCGGTGTCAAAACTTTATATACCAGTTTTTTTGACATTTAAAGTTACTACCTCTTATGAGGTGAGTATTTTTTTATTACATAGTATTATATATTAAAAAAAATTTGTATTAAAAGTTGCAGAAGTGAGTGGAGAGGTAGAAAATTTAATAATCTTTAGTTGTATGAAAATATCATTTAAATTTATGAATATAATGTCTGATTTCAATCGAACTTAGTATTTGCATAATATCAATAGTTAAATCTCTTTTTGAGCGCTCTCTAACTATTCTCTAACATACGATTTATTTAGCCTTATCGGTCTAATCAATCGCATTGTTAGTTCCGTCTGCTATATATTGGATATAAAAGCTCGTCAGTGTTGTTCACACGTTCATCTATCATAGAATAAATTTTGAAATGTAGATTTTTCAGCAAGTATTTTTGAATTTTTCCATGTACTTGAACAAAACAAAATGTTTTCGAAACAATTATGGCAATATTTTATTTTTATTTTCAGTATTTGGAAATACGTTTCGACTCACGCGTACGGACTATTGCCTCCTTGTTGTTTATTTTGGAGACGGTTTGTGAAAAAGATAGATATGGTTTAGTTAATGAAGTAACTTCAAATCACTAATTATGCTTTTTTCTACAGTTAATGTACGCGCCAATAGTTTTATATGTGCCTGCCTTAGCATTTAATCAAGGTAAGCTGATATGGAAATGTTATATTTATACTCTCCCAACAAAGTTGCTAAGAGGGTATGATAGTTTTGTTCACCTAACGTTTGTTTGCAACACCTAAAACTAAACGAGTTAGATATAGGGTTTAATATATCAAAGTGATCTGGGTGTCGAGTAGATTAAAAACAGTCCGTCTGTCTGTAAAATCTGGCACAAGGGATCGTACTAGGAAGGGGCATATTTGGATGTCATTTTTTGTGAAAATGGTCGTGACCTCGCCTCAAATAGGTTTTTAGTATATAACTATTTCGCAAACCAATAAAACTAAATAAACCAAACTTTCTGCAGTCACTTTTCTTACGTACATCATTACACACCATAAAACTAGGTGAGCTCGGTTAATAACCACGCCCAACTTCCATGCAAAGGTTATGTTGAAAACTACTTAAAGAACGTTAACTCACTAACAGAAAACACAAGAAACACTAAATTTTACAGAAGAAATTACAGAAGGAAGCTGCACTCAGTTTAAAAAAAAGGGAAATGGGCGTGACGTTGCCCACTTATGGGTCAAAAACCATATCTTAGAAACCAATCGAACTATTTTAATGACATTCGGTATATAATATTTTCTTAACACCCTGAAGACACGGACGGAATATGGACAACCTACTTCCCATATAACTCAATTTTGAATTCCATCTGATTCCTTAACTTTATAACATATACATTAGGAACCGATGATAATGGCAGAATAAAACTTTACATAAATACTGTATTTAGAAATAAATTAGTTATCCTCACTGGTCTTTGCCTTTTTCGCTACATTTTTCTCGCTTTCACCTGTAGACCGTTTAGAAAAAAACATGTCCAAGTAGGTTTGTTTCTTCCTCCCTCTCAGAATGTTCCGGAAATGAGTTAGGCAAGTGTCATTAAAAAGGTCAGATGCATGTATGACCTGTTGCAACTTTTTCTAGGTGTTTTTTTTCCACGTTTTATACCGAACCGAACCGAACCGAACCGAACCGGACTCGTATCTCGAATTTCACTCGTAACTAAAAAAAATCATTTGCTCGTCGGCTCGTATCTTGAAAAACTCGTATATTGTTTAAAGTTTATGAATTTATATGTTTTTATTTTTTATTTCTTCTTAGTCACTGGTATTAATGTGTACATCATAAGCAGCGTCGTGAGTGTGATTGTAGTGATCTACACAATATTGGTAATATATTATACATATGTACATACACAAAAAAAAAACATATTCTCTCAAAACTATATGTACATTTAGTCTAAACTTGAATGCTTAGAATTAGTTATTTACATGCTTCATTTTAGGGTGGTATTAAGGCCGTTGTCCACACTGATATATGGCAAACATTTATTATGTTTATTGGACTAATAGTTGTTGTCATAATTGGAACGATATATGCAGGCGGACCTGGACCAGTATTTCAGCATGCTGCCGAACGTGGGCGCATTATTTTCGCCAAGTAAGTTTAAAATAAGATATTTTGTATTTCCCCTTTCTAATCTTATTTTTTTCCCATGGTTCTTACAAGTATAAACCCATCATTATATGAAAGGCAGTCATTATGGGCTGTATTGATTGGTGGCTTTTTCTATTGGGCCGGCTTTTGTGGCGTAAATCAGACAATGGTTCAACGTTACGTGTCCTTACCGACATTGAAGAGTGCACAGCAAGCGATGATCATCTTTACGATATGTGCTATAATATTCCTCTCGTTTTGCTGTTTTGCGGGTTTATTGATATTTAACTACTATCGCAATTGTGATCCGCTAAGAGCTGGATTCATCTCGGTAAATATTCTATTCTACTTTTTGTTTCTGGTGTCTACAATATACTAAGTAATTAATTGAATGTACCTCCAGAACAACGATCAATTACTACCGTTCTACGTAATGCAAACTCTTGGCCATCTACATGGCATACCGGGTATTGTCATTGCCGCCATCTTTGGTGCGGCGTTAAGTTCCATGTCGGTTGTATTCAATAGCATAAGTTTGGTGGTGCTCGAGGATATTTTGCGTGGCAGTTTTAAATTGAAACTCGGCGAACGCGCTTCAACAGTAGTTGTTAAATTCACAATCATTATCGAGGGTATACTTTCTGTTGCGTTCATTTATATACTCGAACAGTTAAGTGGCATTTTGAGTATTGTGATTTCGCTAGTTGCCGTTGGCAACGGTACCATATTTGGTATATTCACACTCGGCATGTTGGTACCGTGGACCACTACGAAAGGCGCTTTAACTGGTGCCATTGCGGGCGCTATTATGTCCGGTTGGGCATCTTTTGGCGCACAAGCAGCTAGAGCTAACGGTCAACTTGGTTCGCATGCTTTAGAAGTTTCCGTAGCGGAATGCCCAGTTAATTCAACATTACCAGCACCCGGTTATCTTGATGAATCGGAGGTATTCCCATTATATCGTTTATCTTATCATTGGATAACTGTGATTGGCGTTGTGACAACATTGCTAGTTGGCACAGTGACATCTTTTCTCTGCGGACCAAAGGATTTGAAAACATTGAACGCAGATGAAATATCACCAGTAATGCATAGGTAAGAGTGATTTCTTTACATTTCTTTCTGTTTTGGTTACTAGATGAAACTGGAGTTTTTAATAGAACTGACAATGTAGCAGTCTTTCAATTAGAAGAATTTTTGATATTGGAGTTTCGGGAACTAACTTCATTTCTTTATACTGATTCTCTACATTCCAAGTTCTGTGGATATTTTTTTAGATTTAGATTTTTAAATGCAAAAAAATGTAGAGTGTAGAGGTCATTCAGTCAACTTGGTATGTACAATCAAAATAGTAAATAGTAAATGTATTAAATCGTGGAATTTCAATTTCTCGTAAATTAGTTTAAACATGTTCAGACAACTTCTGCCATATTCATAAAGAAGATTTATGTTGAAATATTTCTAGATTAATTTTAATTTATTTTCCTTTTTCTCGACACAGATTTTTACCGAAGGAATGTTTCAATGCTACGCCTAATGCAAGTCCTTATCTATCACGTGCGAATTCTGCGCGAACATCAACTCATCTTTTGACTAGGTTGAAACAGCCGAGTGCTCCGAAAAAATACTAAAATCTTAAGATTAAATAAAGTATGTGAAATGTGTTTTTTCTTTTATCGAAATCGTATGTTGGTTTAAAAATGAAAATTAAATGAAATGTAGTAAAAAAAATATAATGTAAATGTAAATTCTGTGAAATTCACTCAACGATTTTTTCTAATTGTCTACATGTAATCAATGAACATAGACTTCCGATTTTATTAAATGTATAATATTATACACTTCCGACTTCCGTTGATTAGCTAACACATTTCCGCTGAGGTGTGTTTTAAGTATATAAAAAAATGTCGATAGGTGTCGCCAAAACCTTACCTTGGGTGTGTTCAGTAAATATTTTGTATTAAGGGGCTATACCAGTGCAACCTATAAAAAATTAGCATATTTTCGTGAATTTTTTTACAAGAAAGTACTGGATTTAATGTTTCGAAGTTTTTTGGACATAATAGGGTAGATTTTCAGCTATATTTTAAGACAAAACTATTGAAAAAACGGAGTGGTGGCTTCGGAGGTGCCAAAAAAAGCAGTTCCCCAACTGCTGACATGATTCCTGCCGAATAAGTAGTAGAAACAAAAAAAATTCAAAAAAGTTATTAAAGCTGAATATATTTCCTACGATTTTTGAAAGATATCAAAATTTAACAAAATGGCGTAGTTCTGAAAAAAATGTCGATAGGTAAAAAATGTCGATAGGTAAACATTTTTTTCAGAACTACGCCATTTTGTAAATTTTCGATATTTTTAAGGTCGTTTTTAGGTCAAAAAATGTCGTTTTTTAATGCCAAATTGACAATTTTTAACCAATCAAAAAGATCGGTCATTGTATAGTAAATATATTCCAGAATACTCAGTTTACATTTGAAATCGATCGGTCCATTTCTCGTTGAGTTATAATGTCAGCAATTTTGAAAAAAGTCGTTTCGAGAAAAACGCATTTAAAGTTTCGACTAAAGAGATTTATATGTGCGAGCGATGGCTCTTTGGAACGTTGTCATTCAAAAACTATTCAAGATATGATCTTACCGCTTTCACTGGATATTTTTGAAAGTATAAACTATGGGATAAGCAAAAAAAACTCGATTTTTTGAAAGTATCACACTAGTATAGCCCCTTAAGTGGACAGAACTTTACTATTGCCTAAGTACGCTGATTTTTAATTAATTTGAGCAAAAATATTTGTAAGGAATATATATTATCAACCAAAACAGAACTTCGAAAGTAGTAGAATGTCAATTTTTGGAACAAAATATAGCAGATTAGTAGCAAACGTGCCACGAAAGAAATGATTTATAGTGAGAATCATTTATTTCTAAAATACTTTCTGATCCAAACATATATTCGGCATAAAGTCCACTAGAATTCTTGAACCAATTTCTATATTTTTGCCACCAAGCAATATTATATCTAAGACTACATTCACTTCATTTTGCTAAAATATCTCACGCATTAACCGCCATAAAGTCGATCAGAAGTTTGAAAATCCTTATATGAGGTAAATATGTATATGTGGGATAGAGGAACTATTGACCAGATTTTTCCCATTTTCGGCACAGAGGCACATAGAATATTTGACAGAGTTACCGATATTTTTGATAAAAAAAAACTATTCACAAGCACTGAGGTCATAGTTCTCGATATCTCGGGCCTTGAAAATTTATAGTCCGATTTCGGCGATTTCTAGACGGTCGTCTTCACACTACAAACGTAGTATTAGTACAAAATTGTGTTCTGATATCTGCGCTGGTGCTTAATTTATATATTGTAAAGTGAACGAATCAGATGGACTCAAAAATTTTTAATGAGGAAAGTAGGTGTGGTTGTAAGCCGATTTTGGTTTCGATTAACTACTATCCATAAGAATATTCCACATATAAACCTCAACTGAAGGGTTTTACTAATTATAAAAATGTCAAAAATTTATAAATATATATATATATATATATATATGGACATTTCCGCCAGAAGGTCCACCACAGACAAAATATTAAACATTATTAGAATTACAAAATTTTTGCATATTTTCATAGGATATATTAAATTAATTTTAAATTAATTCATAACCAATTACGCGATATACGTAAGCCAAGTCGCGTAGGAGCTACTTTTCTCATTTCGATTTTTCTACTACCTTTGGTTTTTCGTCAAAATTGTTAAAGAAACATACATATCATGTATTAATTTTTGCTTTATGTAAAACCTTTATAAGGGTACAAAGAGCAAAATAAAATGCATAAGAAAGCATGCGATTGTAAATAACTGTAAGTTTTTGCTCTTTTATTATATATATATTTTAATGTCCCGTGCGACATCAAAAAACAACACTTGTTCCCACTGCATCGCAAATATAAGCAGCAAGCTCGTCAAATTTTGGATATAAACAGTAAATTTGTATACAATTAAAATAAAAAAAAAAACCTTGTTCAAAAGTCAGAAGATTTGTGGTTTTGGTAACTACTTAAAATTGGTCACGTGCGACATCGTAGGTGTAGAATTTAAAAATTTTTTGTCTTGTAAAATTGACTTAAGTATGTAAATAGATACGTTTATATTATTTATTAACAATACGAGCAAAAACCGCACTTTAAATTCCACTGAAATAGCTATTCAAATAGATTTTGGCGAAAATTATACGCTTACAAATCAAAATAAGAGTGCTCATTATAACAAATTTATATTATCAAGCCAAGTTGATTTTACAAAGAAAAAATTAAAATATTCTTCAAAAACAAAATAGTACAATTGTGCCTAAAATTAATTTTATGTTATCAGATTGTTAATCATTCCATAATATTTAATTACATACAAAATGATTAAATGCATTCCAGGTATAGCCCAGTTGCATTTCTTTTGTTCCGATAGCCAAGAAGAAAAAATTGCTTCATATTCATAATTTTATTATCATTTCATACTATACTAGAACATTTTTGTTGTGTTTCTCGTTTGATAATATTTAAGAATTAATACAGTAACTACTTTTTTAAACGATTTTTACTGTCCTTGTTGTTAAATAATTCCGTATTATAACAAAATAAACAACATAAATATTATGATGGAAAAAAATGTCCCGTGCGACATGTCCCATGCGAATGTGGTTAATAATTAATTAAAAAAAAAAAACTATAAATTATTTTTGGATGAAATTCATACCATCTTTAAAGGCCATCAATGCGCAACATTTTATAATCAAAAACATTTGAATATTGCCTCACAATTCGCTGAAATCGCCGTTTGAATCGTTGTTCCCAAAAACGACTTCCATTTTTTGTCCCGTGCGAATGCCTTGGTGTTTTGCAATTATCTTGAAAATGAAAACCGTTCCAAAATCAACAAAAAGTTGCCACGAGAGTATTATAGTTTTGTTCACATAACGGTTGTTTGTAACACCTAAAACTAAAAGAGTTAGATATAGAGTCATATATACCAAAGTGATCAGGGTGACGAGTAGATTTGAAATCCGGATGTCTGTCCGTCCGTCCGTCTGTGAAAGCTGTAACTTGAGTAAAAATTTAGATTAAGATTAAGATCAAGTTCGAAAATGGGCGGAATCGGACCATTGCCACGCCCACAAAATGGCGGGGGCATATTTGGATGTAATTTTTTTGGGGAAGTGGGCGTGGCCCCGTCCACATATCGGTTATTTGTATTTAACTCGCAAATTAAGAAACCATATAAACCAAATATATAAACCAAACTTTCTGCAGTCGGTTTTCTTACATACCCCACCACACACCATGAAAATAGTTGAAATCGGATAATAACCACGCCCACCTCCCATACAAAAGTTAGGTTGAAAATTACTAAAAGTGGGTTAACTAACTAACGAAAAACGTCAGAAACACTAAATTTTGCAGAAGAAATAGCAGAAGGCAGCTGTACTCAGATTTTTTTACAAAATGGAAAATGGGCGTGGCATCGCCCACTTATGGGTCAAAAACCATATCTCAGGAACTACTCGACCGATTCGAATGAAATTCGGTATATAATATTTTCTTGACACCCTGATAACACGGACAAAAAATGGGCGAAATCGGTTCACAACCACTACTACTTTCCTTATAACACAATTTTTAATTCCATCTTATTCCTTCACTTTATAATGTAAACATAAGGAACCAATGAAGATAACGGAATAAAACTTTACACAATTAGTGCATATCATCTCTGGCTTCACTTGTGAAAAAATTGTCGAAATCGTACCATAACTTTTCAAAGCCCCAGATATCGAACATGTTGAACTCAGCGCCTAAGGATACATTTTAGCCGAAAATATGGGTAAATCTCTCAGATATCTCAATTTAATTAAGAGGAAATTGTTTTCTTCTAATAGTGTGTATCTGTTCCAAAAATTATTAAAATCGGGTCATAACATTTCCATATACCTCATTGTAGGTTTTTCAAAAATACGGTGAGCTTTATTCCGCATATATGTATTGGTTAAATTTCTTGAATAAATTGCGAGAGTATAAAATGTTCGGTTGCACCCGAACTTAGCCTTTCCTTACTTGTTTTTAGTTGCTTTTTATTCCGGTAATGCTATTAACGTTAGCCCATCTCTCCGAAAGAAATGCAGTTGTATTTTTTATATATGTACTGCTTACATATAAAATAGAAATAGCATTTATATTAATTTTTGCCAATTTAAAAGAATCATGGGCGTTATTAAGAACAATATTTTGAGCTTTCACCATTTGCCAAATTTTTCTCTTTATGACAGCTCCAATTCCGTCTACTGCACCCTTTCCGTGAGCAGTTGCAAAAAAATTCCACTCAAAGTTGGTCAAATCTAATTTTTCTTTAAAAAACGGTATAATACTCAAAATGAACTTGTTTTTAAATTGACTTGCACAGCCATCAGAAAATAAAAATATGTAACTTCGAAATAGCGTTTTGTGTGACATTTGATCGCTCATAATAGCAAATGATCTTGTGCAATTGTGCAACCAGGCAACACAAGTAAAAATGGTAACTTGGGAGTAACTAAAATGTGCAGACTGAATTTCATTTTGATTGAGGAGCCTATAGTTTCCCGCAAAATCGACTTGCAGAACAGCTTCATCTTGTTTAATAGATATTTTTCGGTCTTGAAAGTATTTTTGTTGAGAGTTGAGTCCTTTTAACGTAAGTATGCAGTTTAAAGGAAGGTAACTGAGATTCCAATTCATTAATCAAATCAGTTATTGGTCCTTTCGTATAACTAATGATGATGCGTTTATCAACGATTCTCCAATGCTTCCATTCAGTAAGCTCTTCGAGTTGATTAATGTAAATCAAAGGGACGAAAGCGTCTGTAATGTCTTTAATGCACTTGTTACATTCATTCCTCATACAAACTTCATTGGTTTCGTCACAACACACTTTTCTTAAAAATTTCTATTTCTAGTTTCTATTGTAATTTTTGTGAGAACTCAAATCGTTACGCACGCCACAGAAATGAATATGCTGTAATTTTTTGGTTTTTAATTGTAGAATGAAAATTTTTTTTTTCTTAAAAGTAGGATATTTATTTAAATTAAAATTATAGATGATTTGTAAAAAAAAATTTTTCTATTCACAATATAAAAAACCCTAATTTTCCGTTACACACGCTACAACGCATTTACCTGGCATTTCATACCAAATTTTTAATGTTTCCAGAAAAGTAAACGAATTTTTTTTTTACAAATTTTAAGGAGAATTGAGTGAATAACAATATGGCTTTCGATTGGACCATCTATGTTAATACTAATGATGAACACTTAAAAAATTTCACTTTTTTTGTATAACACCTGAAAAGACCTGAGGTAGGGTAGGATTTGGTAATAATTTTTGTATTAATCATCATCGAAATAATTTTTTTTTTTATAAATTTATAAAATTGGATATCTATTCTAATGCTCCATTAAAAAAAATTAGGTTGGATTAAGTTCAAATATTTTTGGTTGGTATTCCCAGACAGTTTCTGGGATATGCCCATATGTATGTCTAAGATTTAAGCTCTCGCACCTACGGAAGTGATAAAAAAAGAGAATTTATTTTAACTGGCACTGCTGATTTGACGCTTTAGTGAGAGAATGATCATTTTAAGCTTATCTTGCTTAAATTTTTGATGGCAAGAATGGTTGTTGTTAACAGCACGTGTTAACTTTTCTCCATAATAACTAGTTTATATGCGATATGATATCGCACTAACCACTTCAGGGTATCTTAGTAGTCTCCTTTCTACCATGAGCTCAGTATATTTTTAGTTTCTGACTTGTGTGGAAGTGTTTGCTTGATTTGCTATGTGGAAGTATCTGTTGATTTCGGTTAATGTATGAATATAAATAACGATAAAAAATTAATTTTTAAGTGGCATGCTTCTGCTGGCACACAACTCAATACTTTACAGTGACAAATAAAAAACTGAAAAATTCTCTGCGGGAAATGTGGTAGAAAACCTTGAAAGGATAACTGTTGACATCGTACTACATATTATAAATTCAAATTTGAATATTAATATTGTACAAGGTCATGTGCTCTATTTTGTAAAGTTTTGTTTTAACAATGTTAGCTTCTAAAATAATAAAAAAACATATGACTAGTTATTAACGTTTAACGATTTTCTACAAAATAGTGATGTTTGTGAAAATATTATGGGTCGTCTTCGGAAAGATTAAAAATTTAGTTTGTGTCACCAAAATCGTATGTTAATAGTTTCTTGAAATCAAATAAAATATTTGCATATATGCAAATACGTTTCTCCACAACACGTTTTTTTTTATTAATTAATGGCAAAATTTTTATAAAAACTGGTGCTTTGTTAGAGAACTAATAAATAAACACATATTCTTCGTGAAATTTCAATAGTTTGCTGTCATTGGCTAAGTGTAGGAACATTTCAGTGGTATATCGGTGGTTTGTTGATATTGCCAAAATCTTTTTAAATACAGAGCAAATACGATAAACTTGAAAGACGCGACGTCGCATATCATTAATACTTCACAATGGAGAATACGGTAAGACAAACGAATAAGAATTAAATATGCAAATACTAAATTTAAATTAAAAGTAAATTAAATTGAATATTGATAGTTATTTCGATATTCATTCCTATTAAAAGAAATGTGTTTCATTATTATGCTTTTTTATTAATTTTAATATAAACAAACATTTATTTTTCTAATTATAGACATCCAACTATAAGGAAAATTCACAATTTCATTTCTCAATTCCCGACTATTGTGTTTTCGGAGCACTGTTGCTGTTCTCTACGGCAATCGGAATCTATTTTGGTTACATAAAGTAAATTTATGTATTACAAATAACAATGAACAAAATATAAAGTTCTTTATTTAGGAAGAAGCCCGTTAAACCAAGCAGTGAAGAGGATCCAAAAGACCAGAACTCACCGGGCTACAGTTCTGAAGGAATGAATGAGTATATGTTAGGATCCAGACAAATGAAAATATTTCCAGTAGCAATGAGTCTGGTTGCCAGGTTAGCATAAGAATTTATATATTTTCTTAATAATATAATATAAATACAAATATGTTATGATTTTTTCCTAAGCTACATTTCCGGCGCAACGATGCTGGGCACACCATCGGAAATCTACAATTATGGCACCCAGTATTGGTTAATTATTGTAGCGATCTGTTTTATGGCAATTGCGGTGTCAAAATTTTATATACCAGTTTTTTTGGCACTAAAAGTTACTACTTCTTATGAGGTGAGTATTTTTTTATTCTATATTATCATAGATTTAAAAAAAATGTATTAATAGTTGCAGAAGTGAGTGGAGAGGTAGAAAATTTAATAATCTTTAGTTATATGAAAATATCATTTAAATTTATGAATATAATGTCTGATTTCAATCGAACTTAGTATTTGCATAATATCAATAGTTAAATCTCTTTTTGAGCGCTCTCTAACTATTCTCTAACATACGATTTATTTACCCTAATCGGTCTAATCAATCGCATTGTTAGTTCGGCCTGCTATATATTGGATATAAAATATATATATTGGATATATATGTAGGCACTAAAAGTCAGTCTTGTTCACACGTTCATCTATCATAGAAAAATTTTTGAAATGTAGTGTTACTTAAAACTGAATATATATACTACCCATATATATTTGCATCTTAAGCGTAAATAATGAAAATGATACGACTGTTAGGCAAATCAAGTCAAATATAATAAAAAAATAATAAAAAAAAATCATTATGACTGCAATAAAGCTATTTTACATTTTTTATAGGTCAAAAGATTTTTGCACAACACTCTGATAAGTGTGTTTTATCTAATTCCTTTTTGTTTTTACCCTATTAAAATTGTATCAGGCAATTTCTGGGACTGTTGAGTAAGGTTCTTAACTAATTTACATTTAAAGTGCTTATACAATACATTTGAAGCTAGTTTAGAATCGTGCCTTATACGAGATTTTTCAGCAAGTATTTTTGAATTTTTCCATGTACTTGAACAAAACAAAATGTTTTCGAAATAATTATGACAATATTTTGTTTTTATTTTCAGTATTTGGAAATACGTTTCGGCTCACGCATACGGACTATTGCCTCCTTGTTGTTTATTTTGGAGACGGTTTGTGAAAAAGATACATATGGTTTAGTTAATGAAGTAACTTCAAATCACTAATTATGCTTTTTTCTACAGTTAATGTACGCGCCAATAGTTTTATATGTGCCTGCCTTAGCATTTAATCAAGGTAAGCTGATATGGAAATGTTATATTTATACTCTCCCAACAAAGTTGCTAAGAGGGTATGATAGTAAAAATTTTTTGTGAAAGTGGGCGTGGCCTCCACTCAACGTACATCAATTTTGAAAACCATCTGATTCCTTAACTTTATAACATATACATTAGAAACCGATGGTAATGGAGGAAAAATACTTTACATAAATACTGTATTTGAGTTGTGACATCACTTGTGGACAAATGTTTGAAATCGAAATACAGTGGTACCTCGACATACGAGTTTAATTCGTTCCGCAACCTTGCTCGTATCTTGAATTACGCGTATCACAAAAACAAAAAAGAGAATGTAAAGAAATAAATTAGAAATCCTCAATGGCCTTTGCCTTTTTCGCTACATTTTTCTCGCTTTCACCTGTAGATCGTTTAGAAAAAAACATGTCCAAGGAGGTTTGTTTCTTCCTCCCTCTCAGAATGTTCCGGAAATGAGTTAGGTAAGTGTCATTAAAAAGGTCAGATGCACGACTAGGGATGCAAACATCGTGAAATGAAACATTGATGGTACGATGTATCGATGTTTCTTCAAAACACCTCGAAATCAAAAACATCGGCCATTAAAACATCGATACATCGAGACATCGATGTATTTTTGAACTTTTTTAACTTATTTTAAATTTAGTGTGAAAAGCTAAGGGATACAGAAGCAGAAGCATAAATAAATAAAATGTAGTACGTCTTAAGTTGATACATTTTATTTCACTTAGCATTATATGTATGTCTGTTAAAGTTTTTTCTCAATAAATAACAGAATTTCAAAACAACGACATGGACAGTTTTTTCACTGCCATTTCTTTTCGATTTTACTTCTGTTGTGATAGTTTAGAAAACGGTCGTTTACTCGGCACTGAAATGGCCATAATGTGCAAATATTAATAAGCCTATTTATACAACTCCGGAAACACAGTATTCATGTCAACCCAAACTCTATTGGCTTCTGATTGGTAGGGGTAACAGCCGAGATACACTTTCCAACCAACCCTCCGTACCTGTAATTGTAGATATATTTGACAGCTTACATTTCACCTTTTGGTGGACCAAATGTTTATTCTGGTTCCGAATATCAAACGAGTATTCTCTTTCACACTCATCCGAAGATTCCGTTGTATCAGCGCGATTATTTGAATTTGTTATGAAGCAAAAAAAAAGTATTTTGTTTTTTTGCCATAGCATCATTATTTTACATCAGTATTTTACAAAAATCGAATTCCAATGTAATAAAGCGTATCCAAATAGAGGATTTCGAGTTAATATCCGAAAAAGTGTGAATGTGTGAAGTCAAATTTTTATATAAAACATTGACATGAAACATCGTTGAAAGTGACATCGATGCATCGATGTTTTTAGATTCGAGACATCGATAGCTAACATTGATGTTTTTTGACGAAAACATCGTTTGCATCCCTATGCACGACCTGTTGCAACTTTTTCTGGGTGTTTTTTTCCACGTTTTATACCGAACCGAACCGAACCGGACTCTTATTTCGAATTTCGCTCGTAACTAAAAGCAAAAAATCACTTGCTCGTCGGCTCGTATCTCGAAAAACTCATACGTTGGGACACTCGTATGTCGAGGTACCACTGTATAACTTTTTGAGGTCCCAGATATCGAACACGAAGAACTCAGTGCCTAAGAGTATTTTTCATCGAAAATATCGTTAAATCTCTCCGATAGTTTAATGTAATTCAGAGGGTTATTTTTCTTCAAATAGTGTGCCTCTGTTCTAAAAATTATTAAAATCGGGTCATAACTTCCCCTAGCTTTCATATACCTAATTATAGGTTTTTCAAAAATACGGTGGGCTTTATTCCCTATATATCGGTTAATATGTTTATTATACAGACATTCAAAAAAAGTTTATGAATTTATATGTTTTTATTTTTTATTTCTTCTTAGTCACTGGTATTAATGTGTACATCATAAGCAGCGTCGTGAGTGTGATTGTAGTGATCTACACAATATTGGTAATATATTATACATATGTACATACACAAAAAAAAACATATTCTCTCAAAACTATATGTACATTTAGTCTAAACGAATATGCTTAGAATTAGAATTTACATGCTTCATTTTAGGGTGGTATTAAGGCCGTTGTCCACACTGATATATGGCAAACATTTATTATGTTTATTGGACTAATAGTTGTTGTCATAATTGGAACGATATATGCAGGTGGACCTGGACCAGTATTTCAGCATGCTGCCGAAGGTGGGCGCATTATTTTCGCCAAGTAAGTTTAAAATAGGATATTTTGTATTTCCCCTTTCTAATCTTACTTTTTTTTCCATGGTTTTTACAAGTATAAACCCATCATTATATGAAAGACAGTCATTATGGGCTGTATTGATTGGTGGCTTTTTCTATTGGGCCGGCGTTTGTGGCGTAAATCAGACAATGGTTCAACGTTACGTGTCCTTACCGACATTGAAGAGTGCACAGCAAGCGATGATCATCTTTACGATATGTGCTATAATATTCCTCTCGTTTTGCTGTTTTGCGGGTTTATTGATATTTGACTACTATCGCAATTGTGATCCGCTAAAAGCTGGATTCGTCTCGGTAAATATTCTATTCTACTTTTTGTTTCTGGTGTCTACTATATACTAAGTAATTAATTGAATGTACCTCCAGAACAACGATCAATTACTACCGTTCTACGTAATGCAAACTCTTGGCCATCTACATGGTATACCGGGTATTGTCATTGCCGCTATCTTTGGCGCGGCGTTAAGTTCCATGTCGGTTGTATTCAATAGCATAAGTTTGGTGGTGCTCGAGGATATTTTGCGTGGCAGTTTTAAATTGAAACTCGGCGAACGCGCTTCAACAGTAGTTGTTAAATTCACAATCATTATCGAGGGTATACTTTCTGTTGCATTCATTTATATACTCGAACAGTTAAGTGGCATTTTGAGTATTGTGAGTTCGTTAGTTGCCGTTGGCAACGGTACCGTATTTGCTATATTCACACTCGGCATGTTGGTACCGTGGACCACTACGAAAGGCGCTTTAACTGGTGCCATTGCGGGCGCTATTATGTCCGGTTGGGCATCTTTTGGCGCACAAGCAGCTAGAGCTAACGGTCAACTTAGCTCGCATGCTTTAGAAGTTTCCGTAGCGGAATGCCCAGTTAATTCTACATTACCAGCACCCGATTATATTGATGAATCGGAGGTATTACCATTATATCGTTTATCTTATCATTGGATAACTGTGATTGGCGTTGTGACAACATTGCTGGTTGGCACAGTGACATCTTTTCTCTGCGGACCAAAGGATTTGAAAACATTGAACGCAGATGAAATATCACCAGTAATGCATAGGTAAGAGTGATTTCTTTACATTTCTTTCTGTTTTGGTTACTAGATGAAACTGGAGTTTTTAATAGAACTGACAATGTAGGAGTCTTTCAATTAGAAGAATTTTTGATATTGGAGTTTCGGGAACTAACTTCATTTCTTTATACTGATTCTCTACATTCCAAGTTCTGTGGATATTTTTTTAGATTTAGATTTTTAAATGCAAAAAATTGTAGAGTGTAGAGGTCATTCAGTCAACTTGATATGTACAATCAAAATAGTAAATAGTAAATGTATTAAATCGTGGAATTTCAATTTATCGTAAATTAGTTTAAACATGTTCAGACAACTTCTGCCATTTTCATAAAGAAGATTTATGTTGAAATATTTCTAGATTAATTTTAAGTTATTTTCCTTTTTCTCGACACAGATTTTTACCGAAGGAATGTTTCAATGCTACGCCTAATGCAAGTCCTTATCTATCACGTGCGAATTCTGCGCGAACATCAACTCATCTTTTGACTAGGTTGAAACAGCCGAGTGCTCCGAAAAAATACTAAAATCTAAAGATTAAATAAAATATGTAAAATGTGAAATGTGTTTTTTCTTTTATCGAAATCGTATGTTGGTTTAAAAATGAAAATTAATAGAAATGTAGTAAAAAAAATATAATGTAAATGTAAATTCTGTGAAATTCACTCAACGATTTTTTCTAATTGTCTACATGTAATCAATGAACATAGACTTCCGATTTTGCTAAATGTATACTATTATACACTTCCGACTTCAGTTGATTAGCTACCACATTTCCGCTGAGGTGTGTTTTAAGTATATAAAAAAATGCCGATAGGTGTCGCCAAAACCTTACCTTGGGTGTGTTCAGTAAATATTTTGTATTAAGGGGCTATACCAATGTAACCTATAAAAAATTAGCATATTTTCGTTAATTTTTTTACAAGAAAGTACTGGATTTAATGTTTCGAAGTTTTTTGGACATAATAGGGTATATTTTCAACTATATTTTAAGACAAAATTATTGAAAAATAACGGAGTGGTGTCTTCGGAGGTGCCAAAGAGAAGTTCCCCAACTGCTGACATGATTCCTGCCGAATAAGTAGTTGAAATAAAAAAAATTCAAAAAAGTTATTAAAGCTGAATATATTTCCTACGATTTTTGAAAAATGTCAAAATTTAACAAAATGGCGTAGTTCTGAAAAAAAGTCGTCTTTTAATGCCAAATTGACAATTTTTAACCAATCAAAAAGATCGGTCATTGTATAGTAAATATATTCCAGAATACTCAGTTTACATTTGAAGTCGATCGGTCCATTTCTCGTTGAGTTATAATGTCAGCAATTTTGAAAAATTTAGTTTCGAGAAAAACGCATTTAAAGTTTCGACTAAAGCGACTTATATGTGCGAGCGATGGCTCTTTGGAACGTTGTCATTCAAAAACTATTCAAGATATGATCTTACCGCTTTCACTGGATATTTTTGAAAGTATAAACCATCGGATAAGCAAAAAAAACTCGATTTTTTTAAAGTGTCACACTAGTATAGCCCCTTAAGTGGACAGAACTTTACTATTGCCTAAGCACGCTGATTTTTAATTAATTTGAGCAAAAATATTTGTAAGGAATATTTATTATCAACCAAAACAGAACTTCGAAAGTAGCAGAATGTCAATTTTTGGAACAAAATATAGCAGATTAGTAGCAAACATACCACGATAGAATTTGAGTGTAAATGATTTATAGTGAGAATCATTTATTTCTAAAAGACTTTCTGATCCAAATTGAAAAACAAGTCAGAAAGGGCTAAGTTCGGGTGCATTTTATATTCTCGCAATTTGCTTATTTAACATGATAACACACAATTTGACCCATATATTCGGCATAAAGTCTACTAGAATTCCTGAACCAATTTCTATATTTTTGCCACCAAGCTATATTACATCTAAGACTACATTCACTTCATTTTGCTAAAATATCTCACGCATTAACCGCCATAAAGTCGATCAGAAGTTTGAAAATCCATATATGAGGTACATATATATGGGCTAGACGAAGTATTGACCTGATTTTTCCCATTTTCGGCACAGAGGCACACTTTTATAAGAAACACATTTTCTTTGAATTTTCCTAGAATATCTGAGAGAGCTACCGATATTTTTGATAAAAAAATTTGCCACAAGCACTGAGGTCGGAGTGCTCGATATCTTGAAAATTTATAGTCCGATTTCGGCGATCCCTAGACGGACGTCTTCACACTAAAAATGTAGTATTAGTACAAAATTTTGTTTTGGTATCTGCACTGGTTCCTAATTTATACTTATATTGGAAAGTGAACGAATCAGATGGACTTCAAAGTTTTTGTACAAGGAAAGTAGGTGTGGTTGTAAGCCGATTTCGGTTTCGATTGACTACTATCCATAAGAATATTCCACATATAAACCTCAACTAAAAGGTTTTACTAAGTATAAAAATGCCAAAAATGTATATATATACATATATACATTGGTATAAAAATATCATGGAAAATAAAAAAAAATAGTAAGTGATTTTGAACTATATGAATACATAGCAAAATGTATAATTAATAAAACAAAAAAAAAATTTACAAATCAGTAAATTTTAATTAATTTAACAGTCCAACTAAAATTACAAACTCAAAAATAATAAAAATAATATGATCATATAAAATTGAAATCCAAAATTGAAAAAAAAACAAGTAAGGAAGGGCTAAGTTCGGGTGTAACCGAGCATTTTATACTCTCGCAATTTATTTATTTAACTTTATTAATATTATATAATACACAATTTGACCCACATATTCGTCATATATATTGTATAAAGTCCATTGAAAGTTGGAAACTCTAATATTAGGTTAGAAGCACCGAGGTCCTCGTGTTCGATATATGGGGCCTTAAAAACCTATCGTCCGATTTTGGCGATTTTTAGAATGGGGCTGCCACAATATAAACGTAGTATTTGTGCAAAGTTCTGCACCGATATCTTCACTAGTGCTTACTTTACATATTGTAAAGTAAACGATTCAGATCGTCTTCAAAGTTCTGGTATATGGGAAGTAGGCGGGGTTGTGAACCGATTTAGACTATTTTCACAACATATCATTGGGAAGGTAGAAAGATATTATGAACCAAATTTCATTGAAATTGGTCGAGTAGTTTCGGAGATATGGTTTTTGACCCATAAGTGGGCGATGCCACGCCCATATTCCATTTTGTAAAATAATCTGAGTGCAACTTCCATCTGCCATTTCTTATGTGAAATTTAGTGTTTCTGGCGTTTTTCGTTATTGAGTTAACCCACTTTTAGTATTTTTCAACATAACCTTTGTATGGGAGGTGGGCGTGGATACAATCCGATTTCCTCCATTTTTGGACTGTATTAGGAAGTGGCTAAAAAACGACTGCAGAAAGTTTCGTTTATTTATTCTCTATTGGTTTGCGAGATATGTACAAAAAATCTATTTGAGGGTGGGGCCACGCCCACTTCTTATTCTCTTTTATTTCTATAGCTTTATTTATGGCTTAGTTATGGCATTTTATGTGTTTTCGGTTTTCGCCGTTTTGTGGGTGTGGCAGTGGTCCGATTTTTCCCATCTTCACCTTCCTATGATGCCAAGAAATAAGTGTGCCAAGTTTCATCAAGATATCTTAATTTTTACTCAAGTTACAGCTTGCACAGACGGACGGACGGACAGATAGACATTCACATTTTGACTCGCCTCGTCGCCCCGATCAATTTGGTATATATAATCCTATATCTAACTCGTTTAGTTTTGGGTGTTACAAACAACCGTTTTGTGAACAAAACCATAATAGTCTCTTAGCAACTTTGTTGCGAGAGTATAAATATATAGTATATTAATTTATATGTTCTATTTCTAAACATTGCCTTATTTTTAGCTTTACAAATTAATGTGTATCATTTTGTAAAGTGCAAAACGGCAATGTGACACAGTGGTGGCTAATTAAAACTTTTGTAAATGAAATATTCATCTTTGAGCACATTTACACAATACTCAGCGCGCACTAAACAAAAAATGACGTATTTAAAATAAAGGGTGATTTTTTAAGAGCTTGATAACTTTTTAAAAAAAAAACGCATAAAATTTGCAAAATCTCATCGGTTCTTTATTTGAAACGTTAGATTGGTTCATGACATTTACTTTTTGAAGATAATTTCATTTAAATGTTGACCGCGGCTGCGTCTTAGGTGGTCCATTCGGAAAGTCCAATTTTGGGCAACTTTTTCGAGCATTTCGGCCGGAATAGCCCGAATTTCTTCGGAAATGTTGTCTTCCAAAGCTGGAATAGTTGCTGGCTTATTTCTGTAGACTTTAGACTTGACGTAGCCCCACAAAAAATAGTCTAAAGGCGTTAAATCGCATGATCTTGGTGGCCAACTTACGGGTCCATTTCTTGAGATAAATTGTTCTCCGAAGTTTTCCCTCAAAATGGCCATAGAATCGCGAGCTGTGTGGCATGTAGCGCCATCTTGTTGAAACCACATGTCAACCAAGTTCAGTTCTTCCATTTTTGGCAACAAAAAGTTTGTTAGCATCGAACGATAGCGATCGCCATTCACCGTAACGTTGCGTCCAACAGCATCTTTGAAAAAATACGGTCCAATGATTCCACCAGCGTACAAACCACACCAAACAGTGCATTTTTCGGGATGCATGGGCAGTTCTTGAACGGCTTCTGGTTGCTCTTCACCCCAAATGCGGCAATTTTGCTTATTTACGTAGCCATTCAACCAGAAATGAGCCTCATCGCTGAACAAAATTTGTCGATAAAAAAGCGGATTTCACATTTCGAACCGAACACTGATTTTGGTAATAAAATTCAATGATTTGCAAGCGTTGCTCGTTAGTAAGTCTATTCATGATGAAATGTCAAAGCATACTGAGCATCTTTCTCTTTGACACCATGTCTGAAATCCCACGTGATCTGTCAAATACTAATGCATGAAAATCCTAACCTCAAAAAAATCACCCGTTATAAGCGAATAAAATATGAAATTTTACAATATAATCACATATATATGTGTGTGTGTACGTATGTATGTTATTGTTGGTGTAACATACATATATGCATGTATCGCGCTCAATACTTGGTACACGGTCCAAAGTTGAAAAACTGCCAACTCAAAAATCGCTAAGCATTTCCACACAATTTGTGCTCACACGCTCTCCACGTTTCTCTGTGACTATTTGGCCGGCTTCGGCCCACAATGTGTGCCTTAGTACATTTTGATTTGTTGATGTGCGTGGTTCTTTAATTGATACGAGCGCAAGCACCGTTGCCTTTTGCAATCGACGTAATGATAGATTTACGCTATAATTACCTTACGTGAAGTCAACAAAAATCGTCTCACAGTCATTTTACTTTCCACGTCGTCGTTGTCGTTGTCGTTGTCGTTGTCGTTGTCGTTGTCTAGCTGTAGTCTGTAGTCTGTGCTACCAAACCTTCAGTAAACTCGCGCTGCTCCAACCATCGACACAACAGTTCCGCCTTCGGCAATCGACTTGGCTTTTGACTTGACAAACGAAATTTACTTAATTTTGCTGTTTCTTCGTGGCATTCGTATTAATGGAAATTTTTTCGGAAGCAAAGTGTTAAGAATTGCAACAAATCAAAAAAAGAAAAAAACAAAAACAAAAACAAAAAAAATACACAAATAATAAAAATCATAAGCAAATCTATATGCGCATGACATACATATGTACAAATGTGAATCTTTGCTGTTGTTGTTGTTGTCGGTGAAGAGCGTTTGTTAGCTAATTTACTCAAAACAAAATATAAAACAAACATACATACACACGTATATGTATGTTGTATGTGTGCAACGTCACTGTCGGCATTTTTTATATTTGTTGCAATTAATAGCTTTAGAAAAACCTGACTCGTTGAATATTGAAACAGCAAAACGGAAGAAAGTTTTGAAGTGATTATATAAAACTGGTTTATTTTGAGAATTATTTATAAACTTGGTGCTGGTGACACCCGACGTAACACGTTGAATAATTTGTCTAGATACATTCAAACGTACATACATACATATGTACATGCATCGTATGCAAATAATTGCATGAGTTTAATAGCTTTTGGCTAGCGTTTTAGTGTGCAACTAAGTGTTCACAAAGCAGCGGTGCTTCCGACTTAATATCCCCCCCCCCCCCCCCCAACACACAAACACTCTCTACTTTGTAAATAAACAAAACAAAGTTCCGCGGTTCAACGTTATCACATCAGTATGCCAGACAAGGTAAAAAGCAAAGCAAAAAGCAAAGAAAACAAAAGAAATACTTAAAAATAAAAATAAATAATTAAAATAACACAAAAAAAACGTTATCAATGTGAAGAGGCAAATAATGCATTGCAATACTTAATTTTTGGACTTACTAATAAAATTTTGATTGTTTCAAAATGTACAAATGCAATACGTACAGAATTTTTTTTATACTCTCGCAACAAACTTGCTAAAGAGAGTATTATAGTTTTGTTCACATAACGGTTGTTTGTAACACCCAAAACTAAACGAGTTAGATATAGGGTTATATATACCAAAGTGATCAGGGTGAAGAGTGGAGTTCAAATCCGAATGTCTGTCTGTCTGTCCGTCCGTCCGTCTGTGCAAGCTGTAAGTTGAGTAAAAATTAAGATATATTGATGAAACTTGGCACACTTATTTCTTGGCAACGCCCACAAATTGGCGAAAACCGAAAACACATAAAGTGCCATAACTAAGCCATAAATAAAGCTATGGAAATAAAATTTGGTATGAAGGATCGCACCATGAAGGGGCATATTTGGATGTAATTTTTTTGGGGAAGTGGGCGTGGCCTCGCCCCCAAATAGGTTTTTTTGTATATATCTCGCAAACCAAACCTATATAAACCAAACTTTCTGCAGTCGTTTTTTATAGGTACTACCTTATACAGTCCAAAAATTAAAAAAATCGGATAATAACCACGCCCACCTCCCATACAAAGGTTAGGTTGAAAATAAATAAAAGTAGATTATCTCACTAACGAAAAACGTCAGAAACACTAAATTTTATAGAAGAAATTGCAGAAGGAAGCTGCACTCAGATTTTTTTTACAAAATTTAAAATAGGCGTGGCATCGCCCACTTGTGGGTCCAAAACTATATCTCAGGAACTACTCGACCGATTCGAATAAAATTCGGTATATAACATTTTCTTGACACCCTGATGACACGTGTGGAACATGGATAAAATCGGTTCAAAACCACGACAACTTCCCATGTAACTCAATTTTGAACTCCATCTTATTCCTTCACTTTATAATATATACATAAGGAACCAATGAGGATAGCGAAATAAAACTTTACACAAATACTGTATATGATCTGTGGCGTCACTTGTGAAAATTGGAATTTGTCGAAATCGGACTATAATTTTTGAAGGCCTCGAATGTCGAATATGAAGAATTCAGTGCCCCATGGTAATTTTTCACCGAAAATTTCGGTAAATCTCTCAGATATTTTAATTTAATTCAGAGAAAATAGTGTGTCATTGTACCAGAAATGGTAAAATCGGGCCATAGGATTTTCAAATTGTGTGTTATCTTAATAAAAATATATTAATAAATTGCGAGAGTATAAAATGTTCGGTTACACCCGAACTTAGCCCTTCCTTACTTGTTTAAATTATAATATTGTGTCTAGATCAACAACAATACTTTTCAATTAACTTGTATGTTTAAAATGTTGGAAAAAATGTATATACATATGTATATTTGTGTGTTTCAGTTAACAAAATAATTGTACAGGTTCCAAAGTATACGACTATTAAAACGTTTAACATTACACTCTCAATTTATACAATGTATAAAGTCAAAGTGACTGTAAAATTTTATTTTAAGATTGTTGTGCATGTAGTAAATCTTGCTATTGGCGAAGTTATGAATCGTGCGCACTTAGTTTCATTAAGCTATCTTACTTAAAATCCAATATAGTTGTGTTTAAAAAATAATGGGAATTGTAAAATTTCAAATTTCATGGGTTTGGAGACAACTTTTAACTGTATTCATTGCTTACATAGTCTGTAGCAGCCGCTAAGATTATACGTATTTTAACAGCTTGACGATTTTCTTTTGTTAAAACACACAAACTCACACTTTGTTGCTTGTTCCTGAATTTTTGACCAAAAACAATACTGTAACGATGCTTCAGACTCCATATACCTCCTTGTGACTTTTTCCTATTTTTTTTTTTTCAATAAAAAGGACCCTAAAAGGCCGTCGTTTAACAAGCATAAGAGAAATCGCTGAAAGAGCCAAAGTCAATACCAACAAACGAAATTTAGAAGTGTTTCGTCGATTGGAAGAACCGCTGAAGCTATCGAATGGGGACTATTTTAAAGGAATAACATTAATGTAGACGAATGAATAGATATTTTTCAAAAAAATTACAATTCCCGTAAGCTAGGATTAGGTATGGACAGTTATTAAATCAGTTATCACGTGGCATTTTGTATTATGATAACTTTATTAATGATTCAGTTTTGTATTGTCAGCTATCAAATTAATAATAATTTGTGAATTATGAAATTAAACTAGAAAGTGGACGTTTTTACCACAGGTGAAATATCGGGGTATAGTTTTCGCTCGGAATCGCCAATATGTACCCCACATCGTATTAGAGATGGCAGCCCATGCTCTCTCTATCTCTCCAATTAATCTATAAGTCAGATTTCTGGGTATATCAAACTTCAGGGATATATCTCAACTTTTACTGAAGTAAAACGTGTAAGCAAGAACAAGAAGATAGACACATTCAAAACACAATTCGCAAATCTTTCGATTAGTGTTAGGTGTGGTGAATTTATAGGTTCGAAAATTCGTAATACTCTTCGAAATACTAAAATAAACTTCTGAGATATGTCTCTGTTCCTACATTTCATTTTATATAATTTCTTTTAATTTTCTGAGGTAAATGTTGGATATTAGACAGGGTCACAAGGTATTCATACTATTCAATAGCCTTAGTTTCGATATTAATGATTTTTTTTTTTTTTTTCAGTTTAATTGCATCTGCTCACTAAAGTTAAAAGATTATAATGTATGGTTTATCGTGATTTTGAATATCTTTTTAAAACAAGAAGTAGTGAGCGTTTGACCTCATCTTTTTTATCCAAACTACATAAATAGGACTGTTATGAGAGCAACACATGTGCTTCTAATGATTTTTACGGTTTCCTTGCTGTAAGCCTTTGAAATCTTTTTCAAGAGTCATATCTTTGAACCCAGTGTAATGAGGATAAACTATTGATTGGTTAATCGAGAAAGCTAATATTCGAACTAAACTGCTACTTTTCAGTTAGAAAGTACGAAATATTACATATTACTTTACGGTTTGCAAAATTCACCAATCTGGTAGAATAAGTGCTAATAAATAACTTAGCTGATTCGTAGCTTTGGCAGACTGACGCAGATTTTTTATGAACAGCATAGAACAAAACGAATTTGCTTTTTATCATAAAGGCGTCACGGTTTACGCCCTCCTTATTATATCATTACCCCTAACTCTATAGCTGTGGGTTTCAGATTCTTCAACTCCATAAATTTTATCAAAGAAATAAATTATAACCTACAATAAAAGTCATGCATATTCGCACACATATTACACAAGCTGTTTGAAGGGGGCATTATCCGTTTTTTTACGCTGGTTCAATGAATTGAATTCCTCTCTCAAATAAAAAAAAATCATTAAATAAATATAGTGTGAAGAGGTTTATATTTAAGCAAAGTTCATGTTTGGGAACTGAAAGTAAACATTTTCAGAAAGCCAATCTGACTTTTTGTTCTGGATTAGGAAGAAAATTATTGATGGGTGGCATGAGAAGTTTGGTCAGGACTGCCTGCAATTAATATTTTCCAAAAATCAATTGATAATCTAAACTCATTATGTATTACTACTGAGTGACCTTTACATGTCCAATAAAGGTTCTGAAGCCTCCGGATCACAATCGCAACTTGTGAACTAGCGGAACGGATAATGAATGAGGGGAAGTCCACAATATATGTATATGACTAACGAACATAGTAATGCATACGAAATTATGATAATACGATATATTATATATATTTACGAAATGAAATTATAATACCTATGAAACTGTAAAAAACTGTATATATGTATTTGAAACTAAAGCAAAATTATCAGAGTCGTAAACAATTAGTGTTTAATAAAAAATAAATTATCATGCATTGAACGCTTTTCAATAGGCGGCTCAAAGTCCATTAAGCGGCACGCGATGTCAATTGAAACATAGTACTTGTATGTAGTTAGACTTGTAGGCTGTCTTAGAGAAGAATCGTCACATATGTATGTATGTAACATTTAAGACTTCACTTGTGCAAAAGTACAAGTGTTAAATGCGTGTATCGTATCATATATTATATGTATGTCAGTTACAGTATATATGTGTGTGTATATTAAGGGTTATATTTAATTATTGACTTCAATTAGCTTCACGGGTGGTTTCTAAATCTTGATTAGATTTATGACTTTAACGGTACAGGTTCGGGTAATGAACACGTCGAGTGTAAATATCGTGTACCTGGTGCATGGCATCACACCTCGTGATAAGTACTTATGTATACATATATACATATGTATGTGTATGCCCAACATGTGTATACAATTCATTCTAAGCGGAGCGTAAAACAGTTGTTTTTGCAAATTATGATAAGGCCTAAAACAGGCATTATAAAGTTCATTATTATTGCTTAGCAGCTAGGCGAGACGTCTGGGTGTATATGCACATGTATGTAGGTATATAATAAGCATGTCAAGATAGAATGTGAATGTTTCATTTGAAAGGAATATTTGTGCCAAATTTTTAACAACTTTCAGATAAGAAATAAGCACAGGAATGACAAGAAATGTTCTATAGTTAATTCATATTTTATAAACTGTAAAATAATCAAGTAAGGAAAGGCAAAGTTCGGGTGAACCGAACATTTTATACTCTCGCAATTTATTGATATAGTTTTATTAAGGCATATATTCAATCGGCATAAAGTCCAATAGAATAACGAAAATCATCATATATAGTATATGAGGGCTGAGGTAATTCCTGAGCCGATTCCACTCACTTTCATCAGCAAGGTACACTATTTCCAAGACTATACGTTCACTTAATTTTGCTAAGATATACGACTTATTATACGATATATGCGGAATAAGGGTCACCGTTTATTTGGAAAACCTATATATAGATATATGGGAGTTAGGGGAATATTAACTATTTTTGGTACAGATACACATTATTAGAGTTCAAAAAAGATGACCTCTGAATTACATTAAAATATCGTAGATTTGCCGATATTTTCGCTGAAAAATTACCTTTAAGCACAGAGTTCTTCATGTTCGATGTCAGGGGCATTGAAAAGTTATAGTCCGATCTCGACAATTTTCCTACAAGTGATGTCACAACTCAAATACAGGATTTGTGAAAAGTTTTATTCCGCCATCTTCATTGGTTCTTAATATATATATGTAAAAGTGAACGAATCAAATGGAATTCTAAATTGAGTTATATGGGAAGTAGGCCGATTTCGCCCATATTCCATCCGTGTCATCAGGATGTCAAGAAAATATTATGTACCAAATTGAAGTGGTCGAGTAATGTCTGAAAAATGGTTTTGACCCATAAGTGGGCCTACGCCCATTTTCCATATTTATAAAAACATATGACTTCAGCATTTTTCTGCAATTTCTTTTGTAAACGTTAGTGTTTCTGACGTTTTTCGTTAGTGAGTTAAAGCACTTTTAGTAATTTTCTGCAGAAGTTTGGTTTAAATAGCTTTTTTGAACCATACCAACTTACATCCAAATATGCCCTTGCCTAGTGTGATCCTCTGTACTAAATACTACTTTCATAACTTTATTTAGGACTTAGTTATGACACTTTATATGTTTTCGGTTTTCTCCTTCCAACCTTCTCATGGTGCCAAGGAACACGTGTACAAAGTTTCATCAAGATATTTTTACTCAAGTTAGTGCTGGCACGAACAGACGGACGGACAGAGAGACATACGGATTTCAACACTACTACACAACTTTGTTGTGAGAGTATTAAAACTTAGAAGAACTCATATCTGCAAGATATTTTATTCGGGTAATCGGTTTTATGATATACCCCACAACTGCTTTTCAACTGAATTTACATCTTCAATCATATGTTTTTTATAGTGTAGGATCTATGTGTATCCATAAATACAACAACTTGAAACATCTTCTTACTTACTCTTTATTCAGAAAGGCTCTTCAATTTCCATCACCTCGTACTGCATTGAATTAGAACAGGGAGTTAGTATTGTATCACTAATCTTGTAAACGTCGTTATAGATATCGTAAAACAAGTCGTTTTAATTTGTCGTCTCTAACTATCCACCGTTACTAATGCGTAAGGCTCAACCCACACGGTATAAGTCAAGACGTCTTTTCTTGTCTGATACGACAACAGCCCATGGCTTCATACGTGACAACCCACACCGAACCAGACGAGACAAAAACGCAAGTTCACTTGGTGTGGGTTAGAGCAAAAGACGTTTTTGTCTTATTAGTCTAAGACGTTTTTAACTAATCCAGAGCAGGTTGAGCCTATGGATTTATAAATTATAATAAATATTTTCTCATCAAATGCTTTATGTGCACTTTTCTATATAATATCCATATATGTATGTACATAAATATAATGAGATCCTTATAAATAGATTTTTTGAGCATCCACTTTTTTCTATATATCACTTTATTAAACCTTAGAATCTATATAAAATCTAGAGAAATTGAAACTAACGACGTAGTTTTTCACTCTTCACCACGGTAGTTGGGTCTACGTTATTGGATTTATATCCGGCCAAGGACTGTCAACTCGGCAACATTCCTCAAAATTATATTAATATTTGGGGAATAATTTTTGGCGATCCAACAAAATCAACAACCTAGTTTTACAAGTTATTCAATAACATAATTTCGTCCACCCGAAGGACATTTCAAAACCAGTACGAATGCATTCATTGTGAAATCGGGTTTCGTCACTCGTACGAATAAAATAAAAATACAATAAAAATAAATTTATAACCACAAAGATAAATGAACTGAGCACTAAAAGAGATGAAGCTCCTCATCGTAGCAATAAAATTTTATGAAAATATCTCAAAATTTTTCTTTTATTTTTTCACTTCCAGACACTCAAATATGCGGAATATTCGCAATTTCACTTTTCTATCGCCGATTACTGTGTTTTTGTGGCGATGTTGTTGCTATCCACGGGTACGGGTATCTATTTCGGATATATAAGGTATATAAAGATACAACGTGTGTAGTAGAATATACAATTCTAAACAAAATGCTTTTGTTTATCTCTTTTAGAAAGAAAATAAAACCAGTTAAACCAATTAGTAATTTAGAGATGAACAAAAACAAAGAACCGGATTTTGGTTCCAAAGCCATGAGTGAATACTTGTTGGGCTCTAGACGACTGAAAGTATTCCCGGTAGCAATGAGTCTTGTTGCTAGGTTAGTATGGCTTATGGCACGTGATTTGATTTATTGCAGTAAAAAAGGAATAAATGAAAACTATATTAAGATTAAATATAAACTTTTTCTCTTTCTTCTTTTTATCCACTTGAATTTTCAGCTACATTTCAGGCGTAACTATGCTGGGCGTACCGTCAGAAATCTACAACTTCGGTACACAATATTGGTTAATTATTATACCGGTTATTTTAATGGCATTCGTTGTGTCAAAAGTTTATTTGCCCGTTTTTTCGACTTTAAATGTTGGATCATCATATGAGGTATGTATGAAATGTTTTTAAAAGTTTTAAAATTAAAGCTAAAATAAATAGTCCTAAGAATAACCATACAAGGCTAAAGGTTATGTCTAATTCAAACAATAACTCTCGTGGTTTTTATATCTAACTATGATTAATTTCATAAAGCAACATAACCTAAAATTTTTAAATTTATCTTTAGTTTTTTTATATCTAAAATACTTAATTTGAATATGGATTATATTTCATAGCAGATTCTTCAAGTGTTATCAATTTTATAATCCTTATATCATAAGAGCTATAAAAGAGATGTGTTGCAATAATAAAAAAAAAATATATATAACAGTCTTTATAGTGTCAAAGCTATACTTTTCATATAAAAATTAAAGTTTATAGCATTATTACATTGTTCTGAAAACGGGCAACAATAAAAGATAATAACAACTTAGTAAAGAGAGAGATTGAACTTAGTTTTATCTATATAGAGCGAATGGAAGCTTCGCAAAATTAAACTAGATCTCCCGAGGGTTTTTATAGTGATACAAGCTACTCTGAAGATTTTTTAATTGAAAATATTAGATGCTGAAAGCAATACTACACTTGATAACTCGAAAGAAAAACTGCAGAAAATTTTAAAATTTAAGGGTTTAAGACTAATGAAGACAGTGATTTCCCCTATTAATGCCTATAAGCCTTAGTAAGGGAACGAACTCCTTCAATATTTTTCTCTGCTCATGAATAACCTTGAATTAATTGTTCATAAATGAAATTGAATTAAAAATAAAAATAAAAGAAAACAAATGAAAGGAACTTGCAGCTACAACAAGACAATAACTGTTTTTATGTCATTCAGCTCTCTATTAGTTGAAGTGTTATTGTTATCTTTTGTTCATAAAAAATGATTTTCTTAATAATAACGTGACGCGTGGACTTTGGCCCCCTTATTTGAATGTGTCACTTGAGTTAATCTTGCATCTATTCTTTAAAATGTTTTAGATAACCTACATATATTTACAAATTTATATATGCAGATAGGTACTAATATTTATTCATTTATTTATATACATATATAATTCTCATAAGAGGTGTGTATTATTATCAAATGATTAAACATAATTTAACACAAATAGTTGAACAGACATTTTGCACAATACTGATAAAAACAATTTTTGGTTTTATACTAAAGATCTTCTAAACTTCAATGTTGTCATACAAATTATAGAAACTTTCAAAAAATTTTCACCAAAAAACACAACCTTGTAGTTTTATCGCCGAAAAGAGAATACACAAGTAAGGAAGGGCTAAGTTCGGGTGTAACCGAACATTTTATACTCTCGCAATTTGTTTATTTAACTTTATTAATTTTATATAATACACAATTTGACCCACATATTCGTCATATATATTGTATAAAGTCCATTGAAAGTTGGAAACCCTAATATTAGGTTAGAAGTACCGAGGTCCTCATGTTCGATATATGGGGCCTTGACAACCTATGGTCCGATTTCGGTGATTTTTAGAATGGGGCTGCCACAATATAAACGTAGTATTTGTGCAAAGTTCTGCATCGATATCTTTACTAGTGCTTACTTTATATATTGTAAAATAAACGATTCAAATTGTCTTCAAAGTTCTGGTATATAGGAAGTAGGCGTGGTTGGATTTGGCCTATTTTCACAACATATCATAGGGATGTAAAGAAACTATTACAAACCAAGTTTCATTGAAATCGGTCGAGTAGTTCCTGAGATATGATTTTTAACCCATAAGTGGGCGATGCCACGCCCATTTTCCATTTTGTAAAATAATCTGAGTGCAGCTTCCATCTGCCATTTCTTATGTGAAATTTAGTGTTTCTGGCGTTTTTCGTTATTGAGTTAACCCACTTTTAGTAGTTTTCAACATAACCCTTGTATGGGAGGTGGGCGTGGATACAATCCGATTTCCTCCATTTTTGGACTGTAATAGGTAGTACCTAAAAGAAACGACTCTAGAAAGTTTCCTTGATATAAATTTAGTAGTTTGCGAGATATGTACAAAAACCTTAGTAGGGTGAGGGGCCACGCCCACTTCCCCAAAAAAATTACATCCACATATGCCCCTTCCTAGTGCGATCCTTCATACAACTTTAATTGTTTTCAGTTTTCGCCATTTTGTGGGCGTGGCAGTGGTCCGATTACGCCCATTTTCGAACTCAACCTTCTTATGGTGCCAAGAAATACATCTTCCAAGTTTCATCAAGATATCTCAATATTTACTGAAGTTACAGCTTGCACGGACGGACGGACAGACGGACGGACAGACAGACATCCGGATTTGAACTTTTCTCGTCACCCTGATCATTTTGATATATATAACTCTATATGTAACTCGTTTAGTTTTAGGACTTACAACCAACCGTTATGTGGATAAAACTATAATACTCTCGTAGAAACTTTGTTGCGAGACTATAAAAACTGTGATGGTTGAAGATGATGATGAGATTTTCGATTTCTGAGGGGACTGGACTAAATACTGGTGAAAGATCTAGTCGTTAGATTGTGGAATGCCGTAAAAGTCTATATTTTCTGTGGATCTTCTTTACTAAATCACCCATAGGTTATACCCTAATTATGGAAAATCATAGTATCAAACCCTGAAGCATTAGGATTTTTCTGAATGTTTGATGGACTTTTTTTAAGATATGAGTTCGAAAATTTTGATTTTTTTGCCCATAATTGAGCAGATACCTATTGTCATCTTATGTATACTGAACATGAGATAAGCTTTTCATATAGAACTTTCCAACATTCTTTATGAAATTTAAGGTGACATTGATCCCTAAAAGATCCCAGAAGCAGATAGAATATAAAAGCAGTATATTCACCTTAATTTACTTATTGAACAAAAATATCTTTTTCTTCATTACAGTATCTGGAAATGCGTTTCAGTTCCAGTGTGCGAAGTATTGCTTCATTTATGTTTGTGATGGATGAGGTGAGTAGATATCGGCACAAAAGAAAAGGGATCATGATAGTTTTGTATGTAAATGTACTGTAAATGATCACTTCTTGATTAATGAAAACAGTTGTTTTTCTATTTCTATTTAATTGATAACAAATGGTAGCTAATAATTTTCTACTTCACAGATATTTTTCTTGCCAATTATATTGTATGTGCCGGCAATAGCGTTTAATCAAGGTAAATAAAAATGGCGAATTAGTTTTTTTTTATACTTTCATACTTTTTAAAATATGCATTTTTGTACTATTTTCCCTTAATGTGTGTTTTTTTAGCAAACACAATATTCGTTAATTAATTTGTTGTTTTATAATTTTGTTTTTACAGTTACAGGCGTCAATATATACGTTATAAGTGGGATCATTTGTGTAGTTTGCGTGATCTATACATTGATTGTGAGTACTACAATTTTATATAATAAACCTATAATTGTTTTACTGATAGTCATTATAAGTTGGGGATCAATATAAGCGAAAATTACGAAATGAAAATAAAAAATACGAAAAAATAAATTTATGACAAGCAGTAATTGTTGAAATTTTGCAACAAAGTTGACAGCTAACTGCCGTAGCTTAATAGTTGCCACATTTTAACGACGATTATTAAAATTTTGTTTTTAATAATTTCAAATTTAAATTTTTAAGAACTATAGTAAAAATATTGTAAAAAATATTATTGACTTACCAGTATTTTTTTTTGATTATCCCGTTTCTTGTCATATAATATCATTTAATTCACTTTATTAATAAATTGACTATTTTTTTTAATTTTTGATTTCATTCACTTATGTCAAATCTGAAAAAAAAAATCATATAATATTATTTAATAAAGTATTAAATATTATTTAATAAAAAATAAAGTTCGTAAGATTTTTACAAAATATGTCATATACAATTTTTAGAACTTTTCAGCCTTAAAAGAAAAATAAAATAGGTTAGAAATATTTTTATATTATATTTTTATTTTTTAATATTTTTTTTTATTCTATATTTTTTATAGTAAGTTTTATAACCTTTGTATATAATATCTTAAAATATTTTTGTCATTTAGGGCGGCATAAAAGCCGTAGTCCATACAGATGCCTGGCAAACATTGGTAATGTTTGTGGCGCTGGTGGTTGTGGTTATATTGGGTACAATAGCTGCAGGGGGGCCTGGTACAGTATTTGAACATGCCTCCGAAGGTGGACGCCTCATTTTCTTTAAGTAAGTAAAAATCATTTCTTTTTTTATTGTTCAAACTGCTTTGAAGACAATTTTTGGAAGCACTAAGAGCGGGAAGTACCGAATTGAATCCAACAGATTAATCGGCTTCAACATCGGCATCGACAAAAAATTGGGAATCGGTCGAATATTATACTAATGAATTACGAATGATTTACTTTCATAGACTTTTTCTTATTTTTCGTGTTATCTATTTTCGAACCAAAACTTCGAAACCATTCGAAATATAAATAAATTTAAAATTTCGAAATTTTTTTTTCTAGGATTTCGGTATTGTACACTATATTAGACTCGGCTGGGTACTGAACCAAACTATTTTTTAACTAGTAGATTGAGTCATAAGTAAAAAAAAAACTGTATAATCCGATTTTCGAAGTTAGACTTCAAATCAAAATCTTTGACTAGAAAAGGTTTATACACAATTAAATTAAGAGGAAAATGTAGACTACATCCATTTCGGGGAATTTTTAGTAACTTGATCCTTAAATTAATCAAATTAATGCTATTTAAAAAAAAAACTTTTTTCGAAATTCGAAGTCAAATATTTCGATTTTGGAGGCAAAAAAAAAATACATAGTTTGGTTCAATACCCAGAAAAAAATTGATTTTGTCTTATAGTGTTATTTATTAAGTTCCGAAGCGTGTTTCCCATATATTTCATCCCTGATAGTTTTATAGATAATATAAGCATTTTTTTAAATGTAAATCTTCAATTTATTGCATTTATCTTTTACAGCATAAACCCTTCCTTGTATGAGCGACAATCATTATGGGCTGTATTGATTGGCGGTTTCTTCTACTGGACTGCCTTTAACAGTGTGAACCAGACAATGGTGCAACGTTACATGTCTTTGCCGACATTGAAGAAAAGTCAACACTCGATTGTGATCTTTACATTGGGTATCGTGCTCTTCTTATCAGTTTGCTGTTTTGCCGGTTTATTAGTTTTTGATTTCTATAGAAATTGTGATCCGTTAAATGCTGAACTCATATCGGTAAATCACAGTACATCAACGAAGTACAAACATACATACTAACAAAACAGTAGTTTCGTTCCGTTTTTCTCTCCACAGAACGACGATCAGCTACTACCCATCTATGTCATGCAAACTGTTGGCCATCTACAAGGCATACCGGGTCTCTTTATTGCCGGCGTTTTTGGCGCAGCGTTAAGCTCACTCTCAGTCGTACTGAATGCAACCGCCTTGGTATTCCTACAGGATATTGTGCGTGGCAGTTTTAAGGTGCAACTCAGCGAACGTGCCACAAATATTTTGGTGAAAAGTGTTATCGTTTTGCTGGGCATAGTTGCGATGGCATTGATTTTTGTGCTGGAAAAGTTGAGTGGCATTTTGAGTGTTGCCACCTCGGTTACGGCCATTGCGTGTGGCACCACTTTTGGCATCTTCACGTTGGGCATGTTGGTGCCATGGAGTAATACGAAAGGTGCTTTAGCTGGTGCTGCTGCCGGTGCGCTCATGTCCGGTTGGGTGTCATTTGGCTCACAGGCCGCTATTGGTGCCGGTCGTTTGAGTCCACATAAGCTGAATGTTTCCGTATCGGAATGTTTAGCTAACTACACAATACCAGTGCCGGATTATAGTCAAGAAGCGGACGTTTTTCCTTTATATCGTTTATCTTTTCATTGGATAACTGTGATTGGCGTTTTGTCGACGTTACTAGTTGGCACCACTGTGTCTTTCCTCACCGGCCCGACGGTGTTGAAGAAGTTGGATGCAGAGTTAATATCGCCGGTGATTCATAGGTAAGTTGGTTTAACAATAGCTTGAGCCGAAGACCGTCCAAACTTCGGACTCGAACATTTTTAAACGACATTTACAGTGGAGCCTTCAACACCTGCTTAGAGTCTCTCCCAGTGAATGACATCCTAAGAGTTCGAGGACTTTGTTCGTCATGTAGAGCTCTCACATGACACTAACCACCTCTTTGTATGGCCATTAAACCCCACTCATCTAACATCCCCTTCTCTTTGGTGCGGCCCTGTCAGCTCGTTTCCTGAGCCTCCCTTTAGATGACTTCGATGACAATTAATTTAAGCTTGCCTGTTCAAGCAGATTTGGGGGGGAAATTGGAAGGGTTAATCCATTGAGATCTCTTATTTCAGTGCCAGAACCTTCATTATAAGTAATCAGTTTATTCTATGTTTTTTTTTTCTTATCAGGCTTGTTTTGTTTAAGAACTATGTTCGAAAATGCTAATATCTAATTTCTGGATTAATTCTTAAATTTATTATTCCCCTCTCCTTACAGATTTCTACCGAAAGAGTGCTTCCCACCGCGCAATGCAAACCCGGATTTCACGCGAGACAGCACCGCTCAAACATTCACTCACCTCTTGGCTAACGGTGGAGAGAGTACAAGCGATGTGGGCAGATATTAAGTTACAGGGATACAAATTAGTAGTTATTTAGACATTTTTTTTATAGAACAAATACAAAAGTAACTAATAGTTTAGTGAGAGTAAATGCGGTATTTGCTCAGTATAATACAAGAGAGGCAGATAATAAGCAGTTTGGTTGAAAATAACAAAAAAAAAATCATTTCATAAATCGTGTGTGCTGTAAAGTAAAAAAAATTGTTGCATTTTGTAGTTAACTGTATTTGTAGTTGTTAATGTGTATGTATGTATTAGGGTAGGTAAACAGTTTATATGTATATGTATATATAATTATAATTAGATATTAAATGTGTAGTAAAAATTCCAATTATGAATTTCATTATGCATATGTATGTATGTATGTAATTCCACTTGTGTAGAATGAGTCAGTGTATAACAGTAACAAATTTACAGGTATAATTGTTTAAATTTTTTGTGCAAGCAAGTAGAAATTTGAGAAAGGTAAACAAAAGGCAAAAATATATTAGAGCTCTTGGTATTCGACTAATCGACTAACCGAATTAACCGAATAGGGCATTATTCGAAAAATAATATTCGGTTTGCCCTATTCGGATAGTCGTCAGCCATCGACTATTCGATTAACCGCTCATTTCCGACTATCCGGTTAACCGTTCGTCGTCGACTATTCGAATAGTGTAAGTTCATTAAATTTTTATTGAAAAATGTGAAACACAGGAAAAATCCGCACAATTGACATTTTCACAAGTAAAAACAAACAAAACTCAAAGGTTGCTTGTATTTCAAACAATTTTCATTTATTCGAATAGTGACAGTATAACTATTCGAATAACCGCAGTAGAACGACTATTCGAATAGTCGTAACATTGCGAATAATCGAATAATACTAACCGGTTAATATTCGTACGAGCGGTTAAAAACCGGATATTCGAATAATCGGTTTTCAGGTTAATCGAATAATTTTAAGAGCCCTAAAATATATAAAAAGAATTGCCAACACGAAGTACGTCTTTGTTGCTGTGAGCCAAATAAGTCTATATATCCACAACAACAACAACGCGTTAAACTTGTCATGAAAGAATATTAAAATTTTTTTTTTAATATTTTAAACTAAAAAAAAACAATTTAATTTAATTTTCAAATATTAAATAAATTGCTTTAAAATTGTGCACAAAATAATATTAGTTAATGGCATGTATATAACTTAGTTATAAATGACTACATACACTGGTAACGGGTTAATGTTTGTTATAAATATTATAATAAATATGGTTTATACAAACTTATTTTAAAAATGAAAATAAATTAATTACATTGAAATCGTAGTTATATTAATGAAGTTATTATATACTAAAAGCTAGTTGTATAATTGCTTTTCAGACCTCAATGTATGCTGGGATATTAATTCGTTTTTTTTCGTAATTGTTATATTTAGACAGAACTCAATAATATGAAATATAACGCATTTAATAGATTTCTAAATAAAAACAACAAAATACTTTGTTGTAATCGGACAATAAATATACATACATACCAAATGAAAAAAAAAACATTATATACATAAAATGTGCTGTCTTCTTCCTAAACATGTACGTAATTTGTTTCAATCAGTTTATAAATCGTTAAATACTAATATTTGTATACATATTATAGTCTAATATGAAAAATTATCATAATCAGTAACAAGATATGTACACTTACGTGCCAATTATGAACGTCTGTGATAACGCTTGGTATCTGCTTTACAACGTAATAAATAAAATGTTATAACAAATACAATAATATAATAAATAAATAAAAATATAAATATTTTATCACAAATTAATATTGTTTGGTTTGAATAAAAAATAAAAATAATAATAATAATAAGGTAATAATGATAATTGATTGTTCTTTTTTAACTTAAATTTAATTTTTATTGCTTTCGGAATTGTTGTTTTTTATTTATTTATTTTTTGTTACGTAATGTACCATTCGTCGCCGGTACCTCTTTGGAGTTCACTAGGTTAGTGATTGTACAGCCCACGACCTTAATCATCGGAAAGGTGCCAGAAATGCAAAAAACAAAAAATAATAATTCAGTCGCCAACATCATAGAACCCCTTAGAATTATTTATTAACATATTTCTTTATTATGCTTCATTTAAAAAATTTAACTATTAAATTTATCTATATATATATATATATATATATATATATATTATCTATAATATAATATAAATTTATCTATATATATATATATATATATATATATATATATATTATCTATAATATAATATAAATTTATCTACATATTAAATATAATATTTAATATTATATAAATATTAAATTTAATTTATCTACTTATTTATCTATAGTAAAGATTCCCGTGATCATACCCCGCAGAGAAAGCAGAAATTTAAGCATTAAGATTATACATAAAATAATTAAAATTCAGTAATAAAAAATTATGATTTCATAAGGTGGAGTGTCCGCACCAACTATTCCTCTAAATTCAAATTTTAAATTAATAAAAAGCAACGTTGAATTCTCACACAAAATATCACGCGCACAAATCAATCTCAAACTAACATTTTTTTCCTGCAGGGTATGCACAAAACAATTGCCAATTCATTACCTTATTGTTTAATTAATTTTTCAAGCCTTTTTACTTTTCATACTCCTGAACTTGCGATAAATTAGTAAAATACTAGTTGCTAGTAATATTGTCGAAATAACTGTATATGTATTGTAGACATGCATTTGCGCTAACATATTGCATTTTGCAACAGCGTAGGACGAGCCGCTAAAAGTAGCCTTTGAGAGTATGAAGAAATAAATAATAAAGTGATACAATAATTGAAAATAATTTTAATTTCCTTATTTCATATATTCGTACCAGTAAAAAGCTCGGTTCCACTTTATTACGCCAACTGTAAGAAGCTACTGTATATTCTTCTATGCCAAAACGGTTGATATTCAAGCAATAATGATGACTATGACCAGCGAAAGCAACGCGCGGTGTTAGTAGTTTGCCTGAAATACATGTTATGATATTTATAGATATACTAATAATTGTATAACAACAGCGAACTCACCTATTAAATCTGTTGATTGTTTTGAGAGCACTTCCCAATTTTCGCGAAAGTTTTCAATGTTTGGTGCATCATGTTCTCTACAAACGGCATCCGATTTGCGATAAGTGGGAAAATGTTGCATTAAAATAGGGCGATTGTAGATTTTGTGTTTTTGTAGAATTTCTTTATTATCACATTTAACGCCGTTTTTGAGACATTTTAATTTTTCTGCAATATTTAGGGAATATATTACATATTTATGTTATAATTGAATGGGATAAACAGAAATGTACCAGAAATTCGGTTCAAATCATGGCGTGCCGCATTACAAAAACTACAGCCATCATTTTGCATTGCCATGGAATTAATCATAACGAAATGATTTCCTTTGATTGTATACATTTCTACACCTGTGTTATTAAAGTGTGTGGCAAAACGTTTGATGTAGCTGCTATCCATTCTGAAATATAAATTTATATGCGATTATGTGCATTTACATAAACTTTTTAACACTTACTTATAGTGGAATCCGATGTCATGATTGCCCACAGCACTAATAATAGGCACATTACTTGGGGTCTTAAAAATACGATGGAAACGTGCAACATATTGTTCGAAATCGCGACTATTAACAAAATCACCTTCATCGAAGAGATCACCCAATACAAAAACCACATCAGGTGCGAAGAGATGCATAGAGGCCTTTGATTTGTTAATTTAATGAGGTAAATTATTGACTTTTAATTGTGCCGTTGTTTTTGAGACAATTTACCTGAAAACTACGATACATATGCCATTCCCTATATAACCTGTCTAGCCAGTGCCCACGTATGGGACCAATTAGATGTGTGTCTGCAATTATCATCGCCTTTAAACCGTGCCCATTTTTTAAACTTCCCGATGCAAGTGTAGGCCATTTACACTGCGTTAGTTGCACAAAGTCCGCCAAAAATTCGCAATATAAGAATGTCAAAAATACGATGCTAGAAATCGTTGTCAAAATATACATTTTTGGCGGCTTGTTTACTTGCAGTTTTTGTAGGCAATTATAAATATGCTATGTAAAAAATACATGTGCTTTGTTGGTGAAAATTATCGAAAAAAAATATTGTCAAAAGCGGAACAAAAAAATAATATTTACGAAAGGTGTTAACACAAAAGTGTAATGAAAATAGAAAGAGGGCGTGATAAAGTCCAATAGACCAAACGACAATTGTGCGCACTTGGCAGCACTGACTTAACGAAACGCCACTTTTAACGTAGCTGACAGTTCAGCATAATTCTGTATAACCTCCACCAACGAAGTGTAAATTTGTGACTATTAAAAAGTGCGTTTGCTGGTGAACGTTGTTAATTTTTTTTAATAAAACAATAAATTAACTTATATTTAATATTTGGTGCGTATTGCAGAAGTTGCATTGAAACTGTGTACATAAAATTTAAGTGGTGTGCGTTTAATTATCATATAAATAAGATCAGTTTAATAAATGCATTTGCTAAAGAATGCGTTGATTGCGTGGAGAAAGTATAGCAATGGCGGTGCGCTTGGCTGAATATTGAAAATATTTCTTGTAGATTTTTGAATATAAATAAATACAAAAGTACTAAAACGTTTTTGTGCTGGGCCCTGCAATCCGAAATTAGATTTGAAGAAAGGTCACTTAGATTAGTGTGATAGACGTCCGCATAAGTTAGGCCAGGGGGATTTAGTACAGTCGCCGTGACGAGAATAGAAAATCGGCGCGTAAGTTTTTTTTAAGGGGTCACGTTCTCCATGCGCTGCCAGACTTAACGCAATCTTGTGAAATTTTTTGTATTTTCGTTAAATAAAAGAAAGCGCTAGCCAATTTGTTTACATACACGTAAACTAAAAATAAAAATTTCGAAAATAATGATTTATGTAAGATTTGTTTGTATCATATTTTGGCGCGTTAAAGTATCAAATTAATTAATTAAGATAGTCAATTAAAATTCTGAAGGTAAAAAGTTAAAAATTCTGAATTGCAAATAATAGATTTATCTGTTTTAAAATTAAAATAAATGCATAGCATAGGAATAAAATTATATATCTGCACCTATGCACATTATCGCACGGCGGGTCGTTTATTTCGATAAATTGGCAACTCTTAATTGCAAATTTACATGCCCATATATATTACCGGCAAACATTTGGTGTACAATTAGATTAATGCGCACACTTGTGTGTTACTATTTATACATTTGTGCTTGCCTATATTGATAATCAAATTTTATATTGTAGATCGAAAATTGTAAACGATGGCTACGAAATCAAAACGCGCCGGAACAGCCACGCCCCAACCGCAGCCGGGTGGCACATCAACGCCAATAATTGCTGGTGCTAATCGTTCTGCCAGCCCTTTAAGTCCGACGCGACATTCGCGTCTACATGAAAAGGCTGAGTTGCAGAATCTTAATGATCGTTTGGCCTGTTACATTGATCGTGTACGCAATTTGGAGAATGAAAATGCACGCCTCTCCATTGAGGTGCAAACGACGCGTGACACTGTCACCCGCGAGGCTACAAGTATCAAATCCATGTATGAAAACGAATTGAGCGATGCGCGACGTTTGCTGGATGAAACTGCACGCGAAAAGGCTAAACTGGAAATTGATACTAAGCGTTTGTGGGATGAGAATGAGGAACTGAAGGCTAAATTAGACAAGAAAACAAAAGATTGTACTTTTGCCGAAGGTATGTGCAAGTCATGAGTGTACTTTAGATAAAATAGTTATAGTAGCACACTGATTTATGCTTATCAGTATGGGGTTTTTTGTTTAAATATTAACTATCAAGAAATATGTATTTTGCATATATAATTTACAATGTTATGTGTTTTACGTATGCATTACTAATTGTATGTCGATATTTAATTTTCCTTTTATTATTGTTGTGAATTTTAGGCAATGCCCGCATGTATGAGTCACGCGCTGCTGATTTGAGCAACAAGTATAATGCTGCTAATGCGGATCGCAAAAAGGCTGTCGACGAATTGAATGAGGCTATCAAAGAGCTTGAACGTTTACGCAAGCAATTAGAGGAAGCACGCAAACTCTTGGAAGAGGAGACATTAGCACGCGTCGACCTAGAGAATAATGTACAAAGCCTACGCGAAGAGTTAACATTCAAAGACCAGATACACATACAAGAAATTAATGAGACACGCAGTCGTCGTCAGGTGGAAATAAGTGAAATTGACGGACGCTTAGTCGAACAATATGAAGCCAAATTACAACAATCGCTACAAGAATTACGCGAGCAATATGAAGGTCAAATGCGCGCCAATCGCGAAGAGATCGAATTGTTGTATGAACAAAAAATGAAGAATCTACAATCGGCAGCGAATCGCAACTCGAATGCTGCGGCAAATGCTATCGAAGAATTGCGCACAACACGTACACGCATCGATGCGCTCAACTCACGCATTGGCGAATTGGAGTCGACCAATACAGCGCTAACTGCACGTATACGCGAGCTGGAGCAATTGTTGGATCGGGAACGTGCACGTCACAATGCGGACATATCAAATTTGGAGGCGGAATTACAACGTTTGCGCGATGAAATGGCGCACCAGTTGCAGGAGTACCAAGATTTGATGGACATCAAGGTATGTTACTATTACAATATTTCATATTTGAGGTTATTTTTTAATTGTTTTTTTTTTTCGCTCTCTCTTAGGTTTCACTGGATTTGGAAATTGCAGCATACGACAAATTGTTGTGCGGCGAAGAGTCACGTCTCAACATCACACCACATTCGTCCACCGCTTCCGGCTCTTTCAGTCAAAGTTTACGCGGCACACGTGCCACGCCCATACGCAAGACACCATCACGTGGCGCTTCCACAGCTCCGTTGAAACGCAAACGCACCGTCGTCGATGAGTCAGAGGATCTGAGTCAATCGGAATACTTTGTGACTGGCAGCGCCAAAGGCGATATTGAAATTGCCGAAGTCGATGCGGAAGGCAAATACGTGAAACTGCACAATAAGGGTAATAAGGAGGTACAAATCGGCGGTTGGCAACTGATACGTACCGCGGGTAGCAATGAAACCGCATTCAAATTTCATCGTACCGTCAAAGCTGATGCCGGTGCAGTGATAACTGTTTGGTCTTCCGATGCTGGTGCGACACACGAACCACCAGCAAATATAGTGATGAAAACACAAAAATGGTTTGTTGGCGATAATATGAAGACATCACTGTTCAATGGTGAGGGTGAGGAAGTGGCCGGCTCCGAACGTGTAAAGCGCACAATTGTGAAGCATACGTCACGTCATCGTTCCTATGGCAGTCGTTTGGGTGTATCAACCGTGGATGGTGCTGGCAATGAGGAACTCTATCATCAGCAAGGTGATCCGCAGCAGGGAGATGAAAAGTGTCGTTTAATGTAAAAATGTAGGTGTGTGTGCAGAACAAATTAACTACTAATATAAATTTACTACAAAAGATTACTTTATACATACATATATATATATATTTTTAATATTCTTTAACTGTAACTACTTTAAAATGATTGCAAATGCAAACCATTTCGAAAGTAAGTGCTACACAAGCGCGCGCAGACCGAGAATTTCATGAAAACAATAACAACAAGAATCACTTTAATGTCTAACCCAACAAAAAAAGTCAGTCCTGCAGTAAAATATAATTTTAATACGCATACACACACTTCATGCATATTACATATGCTGTGTTGGTCGTACATAAGCAGTCGTCACGCGTGTCGCTGTAAACTTTTCTCCGCTTGCCGCCATTCATATGTTTGGATATTTGGATTTTCAAATATAACTGCCACTTAATTTCCCGCATAAGAACATACATACATATATTTCTTTCTCTCTTTTTTTACATTATGCTATAGTAACGCCAGTATAGGTCCTAGTTTAATTGAGCTAATTATAACAATTTTTTTATACATACATACATACATACATATATTTAAATGACATTTAAATATTGTGGCATTAATTTGGTACAATTTTGTGCTAACAAGAAAGCAATAAAGGCATGAAACAAAAACTACAACAACCAAAAAGCTTGTATAAAGACATGCACTGAGTTTACGAGAAAGCAAAAACAAAAACAAAATTTTATATTCAAAAATTCGCTTATGTGCGCGCGCGTGTGTGTGTGTATTAGCGCTCATAGTAATTTGCACTGAATCGTATAAAGTCAACAATCAAAGAGTACATGGAAAGCGCACATGCGCGCTTTTCAGCCATAACTACTAACAGTAGAAATTTAGTATTTTTTTCTTGCTTTAAAAATGTACAAATTTATTGGTTCCAGTTTCTGGAAGTTTGGAACACTTTGCGGTACAAATAAAAATAGACACACGAAACAAAACAAAAAAAGACTCGAAAATTTCACAACAAACAAAGAGAAAAAAACAAAAAACAATAGAAGTGCATATTTTATTTTTGGAAAATTTGTAAGTTATTTGTAGGTTGAAACGAAGAACGAAGAGAGAAAAATGCAAGTAAAATATATAGAAAAAGAGCTAGTTAATGGCGTCCGATATGTGTAGCACATGTGAAATTGAAAGTTTTTACAATTTTTTCGCTATGCATATTAGTCATCATTGACTTGCAAGCAAGTGTTGTCATGACTAATATGGCAATAATTATTTTTTAAATAAATAAAAAAAAAAAATAATTAAAATAAAAAAAAATAAATAAATAAATAAAAATAAATGATTTAAAAAAATAAATAAAATAAAAATAAATATATAAACAAATAAAAAAATATATAAATAAATAAAAAATAAAATAAATAAATTAATTAAAATAATAGTAAATAAAAAATAAATAAACCTAAAAAAATAAAAAATAAATAAAAATAAAAAAATAAAAAATAAATAAAAATAAAAAAATAAAAAATAAATAAAAATAAAAAAATAAAAAATAAATAAAAATAAAAAAATAAAAAATAAATAAAAATAAAAAAATAAATAAAAATAAAAAATAAATAAAAATAAAAAAATAAATAAATAATTAAAAATAAATAAATAAATAAAAATAATTAAATAAAATAAATAATTAAAAAAATAAACATAAAATAAACAATTAAAAAAAAATAAATAAATAAAATAAAATAAGTAAATAAAAAATAAATAAATAAAATAAAATAAGTAAATAAAAAATAAATAAATAAAATAAAATAAGTAAATAAAAAATAAATAAAATATATAAAAAAATAAAAATAAATAAATAAAATATATAAAAAAAATAAAAATAAATAAATAAAATATATAAAAAAATAAAAATAAATAAATAAAATATATAAAAAAATAAAAATAAATAAATAAAATATATAAAAAAATAAAAATAAATAAATAAAATATATAAAAAAATAAAAATAAATATATAAAATATATAAAAAAATAAAAATAAATAAATAAATAACAAATAAAATAATTAATTTCTTGCAATATGCTAGTGACTCCCCAAGCGACTATGGCTGATTTAGTTTTTTTAAGACGCGTAATTTTCACAATTAAAACAGTCAGTACACAGTAAATACATACATACTTTATTTTATAAATTGTAAACAACAATTCCACACAAAATCACACGTATTTTTTCTCATTGAAAATAAGTAATGAATATTTAATTTGTGTTTCTTCAAGCTCAAACAACGACCAAACATTTTAACAAAACAAAAGAAAAGAAAAACAAAACAAAAATGAAAATAAGAAAATTACCAATAAAAAAGTAAAAGTAAAAAAGGAAAAAAAAAACGGTTTGCACTTTCTTTTTGAAAGAGTACCACGCGCTTTTAGGATATTCCGAAAAGTTCAATAAACACATACATACATGTAAAACGGTTTACATTATTACGTCACTATGTTTTAGATTTAAACAATGTAATTTAATTAAATTATATTCAATTTAAATACATATTATATTTGTCTTTATGGCCATTCGATATGATTTTATGTTGTAAATGCGTTCCGATTTGTATTTGCAATTTTAAATTTATACAAATTTTTTACAACAATTACAATTTCTGTTTCTCCCTGTGTTCGTATAAAAAAAAAACAAAAAGTTGTCAATCAATATTTTAATAAAAAGAAAATTAAAAAAACATGACTTTTCTTACATTGGGTCGGTTGCAACAATTTTGAGAGTGAAGATTTGAGTCGAACTAAACGGAGGCACGAAGGCTTATTACAACAGCTGATTTATAAAGAAGGTGGATTTTGCAACATAGAAATTTTAGACGTTTTTACAACAAACGAGACGCATGCGCAGTGTCAATTGGCGAATATTACTAAGGCATAAAACAAAACAAGTAAGGAAAGGCTAAGTTCGGGTGCAACCGAACATTTTATACTCTCGCAATTTATTGAAGAAATTTAACCAATACATATATGCGGAATAAAGCTCACCGTATTTTTGAAAAACCTACAATGAGGTATATGGAAATGTTATGACCCGATTTTAATAATTTTTGGAACAGAGACAGACTATTAGAAGAAAACAATTTCCTCTGAATTAAATTGAGATATCTGAGAGATTTACCCATATTTTCGGTTAAAATTTATCCTTAGGCGCTGGGTTCAACATGTTCGATATCTGGGGCCTTGAAAAGTTATGGTCCGTTTTCGACAATTTTTTCACAAGTGAAGCCAGAGATGATATGCACTAATTGTGTAAAGTTTTATTCCGATATCTTCATTGGTTCCTTATGTTTACATTATAAAGTGAAGGAATAAGATGGATTTCAAAATTGAGCTATAAGGAAAGTAGTAGTGGTAGTGAACCAATTTCGCCCATTTTTTGTCCGTGTTATCAGGGTGTCAAGAAAATATTATATACCGAATTTCATTCGAATCGGTCGAGTAGTTCCTGAGATATGGTTTTTGACCCATAAGTGGGCGATGCCACGCCCATTTTCCATTTTGTAAAAAAAATCTGAGTACAGCTTCCTTCTGCTATTTCTTCTGCAAAATTTGGTGTTTCAGACGTTTTTCGTTAGTTAGTTAACCCACTTTTAGTAATTTTCAACCTAACCTTTGTATGGGAGGTGAGCGTGGTTATTAACCGATTTCAACTATTTTCATGGTGTGTGGTGGGGTATGTAAGAGACCCGACTGCAGAAAGTTTGGTTTATATAGCTTTATTAGTTTGCGAGTTAAATACAAATAACCCCCTCCTAGTGCGATCCTTTATTCCAAATTTTACTTTTATATCTTCATTTATGGCTTAGTTATGACACTTTATGTGTTTTTGGTTTTCGCCATTTTGTGGGCGTGGCAATGGTTCGATTCTGCCCATTTTCGAACTTGATCTCGTTATGGTGCCAAGGAATATTTGTGCCAAGTTTCGTCAAGATATCTTAATTTTTACTCAAGTTACAGCTTGCACAGACGGACAGACATCCGAATTTCAAATCTACTCGTCATCCTGATCACTTTGGTATATATGACTCTATATCTAACTCTTTTAGTTTTAGGTGTTACAAACAGCCGTTATGTGAACAAAACTATAATACTCTCGTAGCAACTTTTGTTGCGAGAGTATAAAAAAAAGTTTGAAATCCGCAATAGTCAAGGGCCGAATTAATTACCGAAAATTAGTTGAACAACAGTCAGTCCGGTACAATAACACATTTCTAACTGCCCAATGAACCGAAATCGAAACATCACCGTCGAGTGATTTGTCCGAGTAAGACTCCGCCTAAGATCGGGTCATTTCTTCTAAAAATTGAACTTAAAACTTGGTGTATCAAAAAATGTTCCGCTCAAGGGAGGTGTCCGTCTAATAGAGGTTTCGTTAGGAGAGGTTTCTCTGTACATTAGTATGGCGATAAGTCGTATTAGTATTTACGTATATTCGGATCTATTACCGCAAAGCTATAAGTACACTGAAATGTGGTCATTGTTTTATCGTCCATCTGATGGTTTGTAGAGCTCTTCGATAATAACACAAAGGCTTATGTAGCCTCTGTTTACCACATGTTCTACTCGTATATAAAGTTTTTGTAACTTAAGTTAGGGATGTCGATTTTTTCGTCGAACAAAGTACATATTAGAAGAATTCATTAATAAATTAAAAAAAAAATATATATTTTTTTAAGTAAACCATTTTTTAAATAAAATAAGATTTTTGACTTAAATAGAAGGAGTAGTAAAAATGTTTAATATTAAAAAAAAATTAAAAAAATATATAATAGATATAGCTAATAAAATTAAAAAAAAATAAAATAAAAGGAAAATTGCGGATGAAACTTATAGTGAAGAAGAACACGCTTGGTTATACATATGTACATATATCCAGGCATGGGACAGATCTACCACAAAACAAATTGTGTACTAGATTAAATACAGGCTCACTTGCAGGGTTCGCGCAAAGGGTTCTCTAATACTTTAGGTCGTTAGAGAGCAATTTATTGTGCTCTGGATATAATTCAGATAATACTAAAATGAAAACAAGTAAGGGAGGGTTAAATTCGGGTGTAACCGAACATTTTATACTCCCGCAATTTATTGAGATAAATTTATTAAGATAACACAATTTGACCCATATATTCGGCATAAAGTCGAATGGAATAACGAAAATCATCTTCATGTTCGATATTCGGGGCCTTGAAAAGTTTTAGTCCGATTTCGACAATTTTTCCACTAGTGATGCCACACCTCAAATACAGTATTTATGTAAAGTTTTGGTTCCTAATGTACACATTACAAAGTGAAGGAATCAGATGGAATTCAAAATCGAGTTATATGGGAAATAGGCGTCGTTGAGAACCCATTTTACTGGTGATATCAGAATGTTAAGAAAATATTATATACAGAATTTCATTAAAATCGGTCTAGTAGTTCCTGAGATATCGTTTTTGATCTATAACTGGACGACGCCACGCCCATTTTCCATTTTTTTTTTAATCTGAGTGCTGTTCTCCTTATCATTTCTTCGGTAAAATTTAGTGTTTCTGGTGTTTTTCGTTAATGAGTTAACGCACTTTAAGTAATTTTCAACATAACCTTTGTATGGGAGGTGGGCGTGGTTATTATCCGATATCAAATATTTTCATGGGGTACTAAAAGGAAATGTGATTAGTAAGTATGGAGATTGCTCCCACGACAGTCGGTTCTACGTAACCGGAATGGACCCGGATTTTTATCCGGCCAAGGACTGTCAAGTCGGCAGCTTTCCTCAAAATTATTTGGCGAACAACAAGAAGATAATTTTTAGTGTGAAAGGAACTAAGCGAGAGACTCCGCAATTGCTGTATGAGTGTTCGACCAAAGTATTTATAATTTTTTATTATTAATGACTAAGTCATAAATGTACTATATATGAACACCCTAGTGGCACCTATGTGCATATGTAAATACAAACTATATATACGAGTAAATATAATTTACTTGCCGGTTGCTTTGCGGTGGTATATTCATTTGTACATATGTAAGTAAATATGTTTATTGCATTCGGTAAGATTGTTAAGCGTCGATTCCAATCGGCTTTTAGAGTACAATTTGTGTTCGCACTGAGCACAACAGTAGTTAACGAGTGCGGTTGTAAAACAAATTTTTGTGCAAATTAAAACAATAAAGTTGTTTTGCAACTAATTTCAAATAACAACGCAGGGTTTGCAATTAAAATTTGTGTGAATTTAGTTTGAAAATTTGTAGAAGATCAAAACCAAAAGTGTTTTACTTACAAGTAACACAAACTGCCATATAAATAAATAAGTATATAAAAAGTGCGTATTACTAAGTACTAACAATCATAACAAGTTTATGAAGTAAATAAAAAATTATTATTTTTGAAAATATTCTGGAATTAACAAAATTTTTATAACTACATAGTACGTTTATACGTATGCATGTATGTACATCTATATGTATGTGTGTAAATGCAATCTCCGGTTTTCGCGTCACGAGCTGGTGTTCTCTATTTGTGTGTTGTCTGTGACATTCTCTAACGAAAAAGGTCAATTACCTTGATGCTCTTGACTTGCAAAGCATTACAAACATATGTATGTACATATTCTCATATGTACGTATGTATGTGTGTGCTTGCAAATACGCACATAAATTTATAAATTTATTCAAGTACTTAATTTATTATCGTGTATCAATGAGGCCAGTGTATTGATAACAGTGAAAAAATTCATGTTTTCTTTGTTTGTTAACTCCTTTTTGATTAAAATTTATTATTCTCAACGCAGCAGCATCGTCAATGCGTATGGAATTAATCATATATAAATATCTATGAATATATAAATATGTATGTAGATATAAAAACAGATGATGCATATGCATGAATGCATGTTTAAAATTTTTTGTTTACAAAAGAGCCATTGCAAATATGCATTTATATAGTTGAATACATATGTACATACGAGTATATATGTATATGCATACAAGTATCTCTGCGCTTATCATTTGCCGAACCATTCTTCTTCCCACCGCCAACCACTTGTAGCTGGCGTTTTCGCCGACTCTCGAATCTCTCAAATAGGAATATAAGTATAGATTTTGCTTTGCATTTGGTCAATGTTGTTGTAGAGTGAATGCTTACAATCAGTGTTGCCGTATCAATAAAGTTGTAATAAATTTAATAAAATGTCGCTAAAATAAAGGCCATTTTTATACACTCGCAACAAAGTTGTTAAGAGAGTATAATAGTTTTGTTCACATAACGGTTGTTTCGCGCCGCCCACTTATGGGTCAAAAACCATCTTTCAGGAACTACTCGACCGATTTCAATGAAATTCGGTAAATATTATTTTCCTGACACCCTGCTAACACGGATAAAAAATGGGCGAAATCGGTTCATAAGCACGTCTACTTCCCATATAACTCAATTTTGAATTCCGTCTGATTCCTTTACTTAACTTTACACAAATATATTTTTTGATATGATTTTATCACTTGTGGAAAAATTGTCGAAATCGGACTATAACTTTTCAAGGCCCCGGATATGGAACATGATGAACTCAGAGCCTAAAGATAATTTTAAACCGAAAATAGTGGTAAATCTCTCAGATGAAATTTTTTCATCCAATAGTGTGTCTCTGTTCCAAAAATTATTAAAATCGGGTCAAAACTTCCCCTAGCTCCCATATACCTTATGTTCGGATTATCAAAATTCCGGTGGGCTTTATACCGCATATATCGGTTAATTTGTGAGATATCTTAGCAAAATTAAGTGAGCGTACAGTCTTGGATATAGTGTGAAAATGAGTGAAATCGGTTCAGGATTTACCTCATCTCTCATATACTATATATGCTGATTTTCATTATTCAATTATACATTATGTCGAATATGTTGGCCAATTTGAGTGTTGTCTTAATAAAACTATATCAATAAATAGAAAGAGTATCATTTTATACGATTGCACGCGAACTTAGCTTTTCTTTACATATTCATTTTCATTACTGTTCACTAAAGCGTTGTTAGTAGCTCCGTTCCAAACTATACTCAAAAACAAGCTCCGCGATAAGTTCATCTATTTATAGTACCCAATTACATATATAGTCCCATTTTATAGAGGTCCCTTCCCTTCCTACATTGATAGTTCCAGGCCACAAACCACTTTTCTTATCTTTACTCGCTCCGGATTCCCGAATGCGGTTGCAAGAATCGCAATTGATTGATTGAATTGAGTCATATTACTGTAACTTTTATACCCAGTAGCTAGGCTGTAGTTTGTATGAGATATGATGAATACTGATAATATTCGAGAAGAGATTTAAAAAACAAAAATAAGTATCGAGCTTTAGAGCTCCGGTAGTTACTAACATTCTCTTAGTTCGGGATATGAACTATACGAGATTTATGTATTAAAAAGCACTGCCTTCGCAGGATTGTCTTCGAATAGCTGATATTCTCGACAAGTTGCTTTTTACAGGAGAAAAAATAAGCCCTGCGTTGAGTCTATTAATTAAAAAAAAAAGAAGAAAAGAGTACTAAAACACAGCTCAAATGAGAGAAGAGGCTCGGTGAAACATTTTGTTTGAACTTTTATTAATATCCACCCACTTTTTAGCGTTCTTTATGCTCAACAAAACAACTGCCGAGCCATGGCGACTTCTGATTGAGATATGAACATTGGAGAGTAAAAAATACTCAACTTAAGAGAACAAGAAATAACTGCTCTCTGTTGTTGTTTACAATATATTTATTTATATTTTTGAGTGACAGTGTTGCCACAGCGTTGAATTTATTACCCCTTTCTAATGCATTCATAATATTTGATCATATTATTAAAGAATCTTTCTCGTATTTTCTGTAACTTAAGATGAAACTAGTGATCTTGGATACTGCGGACTCAGTTGGAGTTTGGGCTGCCAAATATGTGATGAAACGCATTAATGACTTTAAGCCTGGCCCAAATAAGTGAGTATCTCTTCGAAATTATCTAATGAATTTGCATATATTAGTATTAAAATTGATCCTAAAGTTGAAGTGAGTGCTTCTCTGCGAGTTAAGTTTGCGCTCCACTAGATAAAGAGTTGTGTGAAACTAAACCTTCGCTTGTCTTTTCTCACATTACAGATACTTCGTTTTGGGTCTACCCACCGGTAGCACACCACTTGGCATGTATAAGAAACTCATCGAATACCATAAGGCCGGAAAGGTGTCTTTTGAATTTGTGAAGACTTTCAATATGGATGAATATGTTGGTAAGGAAATGTGGTCAGCTCAACGAATCCTTATAACTCGAGCTTTTGTAATAAAAATTTGTAATACTTTTCAAAGGCATACCACGTGATCACCCCGAAAGCTATCACTACTTCATGTGGAATAACTTCTTCAAACACATCAATATCGATCCCAAGAATGCGCATATTTTGGATGGCAACGCCAAGGACTTACTCGCCGAATGCCAACAATTCGAGTCAATGATCCGGGACGCGGGTGGTGTAGAGCTCTTCATTGGTGGCATCGGACCGGATGGACATATAGCCTTTAATGAACCTGGTAGTTCGTTGGTCTCACGTACACGTGTGAAAACATTGGCACAGGACACACTGGAGGCGAATGCGCGCTTCTTTGATAACGATATGAGTAAGGTGCCCAAACAGGCGCTAACTGTGGGTGTGGGTACTGTAATGGATGCAAAGGAAGTGATGATATTAATTACGGGTGCACACAAAGCGTTCGCCTTGTACAAGGCGATCGAGGAGGGTGTAAATCATATGTGGACCGTAAGTGCCTTCCAGCAACATCCCAACACGTTGATGCTTTGTGATGAGGATGCCACATTGGAGTTGAGGGTTAAAACGGTGAAATATTTCAAGGTAAAACATTGAAAATTCGATATTTTTATAATTAAGCCATGTAAATATTTTATAATTTTTCGGTATATAACCGTATGGTTTGGCTGTGGTATAGTATGACTCAGCGGCGCTGATCTCAAGTATCTGGGGTGTTTAAGTTAAGGCGTTCAATTTCCATATATTGTACAAATGCTTGAAATGGGGAAAACTAATTTGGTGTTGGCTTTCTCTCTATCTTACAAATAACGGTGTCTGGTAAAAAAATAAATATTTTCATTTATTAGTGGTAGTTAGTAAATTGGTTGTATGAGGTTAATAAAATGCTTTCTAACGTAGCAATCTCTCTTGAGAGAGAACGATTTCTCTTCAAAATACAATCTAGTTTTCTGTACAGTAATCAAGTAGTCGCAAGATACCACTAATCCTTAACAATTATTTGTTCCGATTGCTACTGTGAATATTCTAAATTTTCAAAATATATTTAAATATATACGTGTATATTTTCAAACGACCAGGGTATACTCAGAGATGTACATGAAAAAATGATTGGAGAGGAAGCTGATTTAAACGTGCAATGAATTGATCCAGCTAATGTCCATATTACTACGGTCCCAATGTGTATGTATTTTCTTTAAATTGAACTAATTTTGTGTTACTGGAATAAATAAAGCTTGAACAACTGATAAAAAAGGAAATAGAAGTGGTATATTCCATCAAGAAGTAATAATTTTTCGTGAACAGTAGTGTGGAGTTTTATAGTACCCTGGCATATCTAACATAGAATGGAGCATCTATAACATAGAAAAAAGCAGTGTGATCTCTAAAGTTTGATGCGTTTATTTATGGATAATTCCTTTATAGAAGATTCCCTGCTAAAGGGGAAACATTTCCATTATATCGTGTCTAACCAGACCTACTGGTATTTAGTCAAAATACTCAATCAAACAAGAATTTGACCAAAGTAAAAGTTACGTTTAAGAGACTTTGTTGGCAATCCGACAAGAGTTTGACAAAAGTCAAAATTACTTTTAAGAGTCAATTATATATACCTAAACCCAGTATAGTTTATATAAATATTAAGATCTACCACAATTTCGATTAAAGTTTTAATAGAAAAGGTTAAGCCAAATTTATCCGATGCTACCTAGAATAGCTTGTCTAATTTTATACCGCGTTTCAAATTCTGCTCACAGAGAGGTATCAATGTTCAAGAGGGATTTCTTAAGAGAAATATTATCTATTATCTGTTTTGGAGGACATCACCTGTTACCCTGTCATATTTACATATGGATAATTGTTTATTTTATATTATAAAATTTTTAATATAAACAAATAAATACATTAATTCCATTAAATATTTTTTTCCTACAGGGTCTTATGGAGCTGCACGGGAAGATGGTGGAAGGTGTGTAATCAATCACAAAAGTTTTGATGATATTTTTGTTACAATTTCGAAAGCATTTAACTCAGCGAAACATTAGTTAGTATATACAAATTTAATTAGCCATGATATTACAATTGTTGTAATAAAAAATACAGAAATAAAAAAATAATATTTGTGATGAAGAAAACAATTTGTTAATCGTTTATTTTATGATGAACTTTCTATGCTAAGTTGAAGTAATCCATCCATCTAGAGGGGCAAGCTCAACCATGAATCAACTACAAATCTATAGTACCAAAATTTTAAGACAGCCGTCTTCTTTGTACCTGTTATTAAAGTTTCTTCGCAGAAGTGACCCTTTTCATACGGAAATAAAGAGCTCGATTTATTCAAATCAATGCTATTGGACTTTTGATCGATTCGAAGCACATATTTCAAATGGTAGGGAAAGGTTAACCAAAAGTCTAATCTACACATCTACATCACAGATTTCAAATCGAGGATTAATAGAATGCAAATTTTCTTAGTGCAAAAAACCATTTTAGTACTTATTTTTTGCGTTCTCGAGTGATTTTATATTAAAAAAGATTATCATCTACAGAAATCTAAACTATAGCTGCAGAGGTTGAATAAATTGTAACGGTATAAAGGGGGAAAAGGGTTAAAAAATAACGGGAATTAACTTTTTTTGAAAAAATATTAATTCATTTGGCTACATTAATGTCGTTGTCGAAAACAGTCTCCATTTGATATTTTGAAGTTATGTCAGCGCTTCTTCCAATCGTCGAACACTTCTCAAATTCGATTTTTGGGATAGCCTTTGGCTCTTTCAGCGATTTCTCGTATATTTTGTCAAACAACGGATCTTTAAGGTTCTCTTTATTTTTGGACTTTACGACAGTTGGCATTATTTTTTGAACACGCCTCGTCTACTATATCTTTTTGACGCGATTTCAACTGAAATCTTAAGTCACTTGAAAGCCATATATTAATAAGAATTCGGCGAGAGAAACAAAGACGGTCGATGTTTAATGAGTAGCGGATATAGATAACATTTTTATACCCTCGCAACAAAGTTTCTACGAGAGTATTATAGTTTTGTCCACATAATTGTTGGTTGTAAGTCCTAAAACTAAACGAGTTAGATATAGGGTTATATATATCAAAATGGTCAGGGTGACGAGAAAAGTTCAAATATGGATGTTTGTCAGCCGTATGTCCGTCCGTCCGTGCAAGGTGTAGGTTAAGTTAGGTTGTAAGGCTGTTTCCCAAAGGGAAGACTTTAAAATATAGTCCTTTGTCCAGGCTTCACAAATTAGATGCGAGCCTGTTCTAAAAAGTGAGATCCAAGAAATCTCTTTCTTGATCTCGCAAAGGCGGGACATTCCAGAAGAAAGTGATTAGACGATTCCATCCCATCCTCCTCCATGCAGCTTCTACAGCTAGCATCCGGTAAAATTTTTAACCTTACAGCGTGGATCCCAATGGGCAGTAAGAACCCCTACGACTAAGGAGAGGTGAGGTTTACTTTGGGCGAAAAGTTCAGTAGACCTACCGCGGTTAACTTTAGGCCAGAAGGATCTTGCAACTAAGCATGTGTTGGTAACTGACCAGCGCCTACCCAGCTCAGCCGAAGCCCATCTGTCCAATAGCAGACCGCAGTAGGACAATGGTGCTCCTACATGCTTCCATGCTTCTAATAGTGAGTCCGTCGTCCCTGACCTTGCAAGCTCATCAGCCTTACAATTCCCCGCGATTCCGCAGTGGCCAGGAACCCAGATTAGTCTAATTGAAAAGTACAACGATGCCAACGATGCGAGCTAGTATCGCCGCTCTACTATCCGAGTGGATCACCACCTCCCTAAAGGTTGTGGCACTTCGAAGCAGTATATCCGTCGCTGCTTTAATAGCAGCCACTTCCGCTTGAAAAACGCTGCAGTAATCGGGAAGCCTTAAATTAAGGTTGATGCGGAGCTCTCGACAGTAAACTCCCCCGCCAACTTCGACCCATCCGTGAAGAAGCTCACCGCGCCTCGCCTCCAGCGAATCCTTCCCGCCCAAACGTCCCTTGAGGGAATAAGAGCAGTGAAATTGTTGCCAGGGCTGAGCTCGGCGGCATGGAGGTGATCCAAAGACCTCGGAATGAAGCTGAAGTGTGTGAGAATGTGCAAGGTGTAACTTGAGTAAAAATTGAGATATCTTGATGAAACTTGGAAGACGTATTTCATGGCACCATAAGAAGGTTAAGTTCGAAAATGGGCGTAAACGGACCACGGCCACAAAATGTCGAAACCCGAAAACACATAAAGTGCCATAACTAAGCTATAAATAAAGCTTTGGAAGTAAATTTTGGTATGAAAGATCGCACTATGAAGGGGCATATGTGGATGTAATTTTACTACTCCCCCTACTAAGTTTTTGTACATATCTCGCAAACTACTAAAGCTATATCAAGGAAACTTTCTAGAGTCGTTTCTTTTAGGTACTACCTTATACCCTCCAAAAATGGAAGAAATCGGATTATAACCACGACTACCTCCCATACAAAGGTTATGTTGAAAACTACTACAAATGCTTTAATTCAGTAAGCAAAACCTACAGAAACCTTAAATTTTATTATAAAGAAGGCGCAGAAGAGGTGCACTCAAAATGGTATACAAAATTTTAAATGGGCGTGGCTTCGCCCACTTATGGGTCAAAAACCATATCTCCGAAACTACTCGACCAATTTCAATGAAATTTGGTTCATAATATCTTTCTACCTTCCCAATGATATGTTGTGAAAATAGGCCAAATCGCTTCACAACCACGCCTACTTCCTACATACCAGAACTTTGAAGACAATCTGAATCGTTTACTTTACAATATATAAAGTAAGCACTAGTGAAGATATCGGAACAGAACTTTGCATAAATACTGCATTTATAGTGTGGCATCGCCCTTCTAAAAATCGCCGAAATCGGACAATAGGTTTTCAAGGCCGCTATATATCGTACATGAGGACCTCGAGTCGAGTATTTCGTTGGTTTCTGGCCTATGATGTTTTATAAGTCAAATAAGTGGTTACGAGATAAAAATTAAGTGTTATTATTTTAGGACTCTGACATCGCACTTATATTGGAACGCCAAAATATATAATGAATAACAAGGAAAATATAGTATCCACAGTGTGGGATAGGACTTCTTATAAATGTTCTCTCAATTAGTGGCAACCTCCTCTATCCTCTACAGCATATTCAAGTCTAGTTTACTATATTTAGTATAAACTTTTCCGGTTTTATACCAACAAATCATTTAATGCTAGCTCCTAGTAATTCAATACGTTTTCAGCTGTTAATGTTGCCTAGTTCCTGTGACGAACTAAAGGGTGATTTTTTAAGAGCTTGATAACTTTAAAAAAAAAAAAAACGCATAAAATTTGCAAAATCTCATCGGTTCTTTATTTGAAACGTTAGATTGGTTCATGACATTTACTTTTTGAAGATAATTTCATTTAAATGTTGACCGCGGCTGCGTCTTAGGTGGTCCATTCGGAAAGTCCAATTTTGGGCAACTTTTTCGAGCATTTCGGCCGGAATAGCCCGAATTTCTTCGGAAATGTTGTCTTCCAAAGCTGGAATAGTTGCTGGCTTATTTCTGTAGACTTTAGACTTGACGTAGCCCCACAAAAAATAGTCTAAAGGCGTTAAATCGCATGATCTTGGTGGCCAACTTACGGGTCCATTTCTTGAGATGAATTGTTCTCCGAAGTTTTCCCTCAAAATGGCCATAGAATCGCGAGCTGTGTGGCATGTAGCGCCATCTTGTTGAAACCACATGTCAACCAAGTTCAGTTCTTCCATTTTTGGCAACAAAAAGTTTGTTAGCATCGAACGATAGCGATCGCCATTCACCGTAACGTTGCGTCCAACAGCATCTTTGAAAAAATACGGTCCAATGATTCCACCAGCGTACAAACCACACCAAACAGTGCATTTTTCGGGATGCATGGGCAGTTCTTGAACGGCTTCTGGTTGCTCTTCACCCCAAATGCGGCAATTTTGCTTATTTACGTAGCCATTCAACCAGAAATGAGCCTCATCGCTGAACAAAATTTGTCGATAAAAAAGCGGATTTCACATTTCGAACCGAACACTGATTTTGGTAATAAAATTCAATGATTTGCAAGCGTTGCTCGTTAGTAAGTCTATTCATGATGAAATGTCAAAGCATACTGAGCATCTTTCTCTTTGACACCATGTCTGAAATCCCACGTGATCTGTCAAATACTAATGCATGAAAATCCTAACCTCAAAAAAATCACCCGTTACTATGTAAAGTACAACGCCCTCGAAAAAAGAAAACAAAAAACAGAAAAAGGACAAAAAGTTAGCAAGGAGCGCGTTTAATGTTGTTTGTCAACATTGCATCATTTCACCGGATTCACGATACACAGCTGAGCTGAACGATGGACTGGACTGGACTCGAAACGGTTGAGCAAAACAAAAAGCAAGTAAAAGGCGGCGCAAATGAAAAAAATAGCGCTAGTGAAAAGGCAACAACAACAATGTTGATATAAAGGCGCGCGCCCACCACATTGTTTGACTGTAAATAATTAAATTGTAAATCCCAGCGGATGGCAAATTGATCGATTTGTATGCCATGCATGTAAGTGAGTGGGAGTCGTTTGACTTTTCGCAGGCAACGTAGCGAATTTTCACTGCGATACATTTCGTAGGGAATGTCATTGGCCGAGTTAAAAAAGGACATGCAGCAGCGTTAGTAGGACAGTATTGAATATTTAATGAAACGCGATTTGGACAAATAGATTACTAAATGCAGTAATGAGTTCCTAAAAAAGCGAAATATAAAAGTCTTACGAAATCAAAGTTATTTTTTTCATACAACAAATGTTAAGTATATGTAAATATTGTAAAACATATTTTATCTACTCGATTATGCACCCTTTTCATATTCAATCAAATAATTCTTTATCGAACTTGCTACTTGACATTACTCCCTTAAAATGGTTGAGTTACAGGTGACCCTCTCCTCTATTACATTATGTAGTATCTATATTGTTTACTTTTGTATGACATAACTAAATTTTGTTGTTTAATATGTAAATAAAGTGACACGCTGTTAATTAATCCTTTTTACTACACATTCAACTACAAATACAAATACATACGTACATGCATAGTTGGCGTGTAACTCAATTAATAAATGCCAAAGTAATTGGTAGTTTGATGAATTTCACACTAATTTCCCATTTAGTGTAGATTTGGGCATAAATTTGACCTAAAACTGCCAAAAACAACTGCGTGAATATGTTATATATATACACACACAACATACATACGAACGTCACCTGTTTGAAGGTGTAAAGAGATATGTACTTGCTAATATAGATGAATAAAATGTAGGAAAATTTTGGAAATTGCTTGATTGATTTAATTAATTTTAAATAACTTGGAAACCAAATTGATTGTATTGAAAGCTCAGTAAGTGAAAAAAGAGCAGACATCCTATCTATCAGGAGTTGATCGTGTACTCACTTTCAGAGTTGGAATAAATAGAGTTAAAAAAAAATATAAACAAGTAAGGAAAGGCTAAGTTCGAGTGTAACCGAACTCTCGCAATTTATTCATTTAATTTTAATAATATTATATAGGACTCAATTTGACCCATATCTTCGTCATATATATGGTATAAAGTCCATTGAAAGTTGGAAACCCTAATATTAGGTATATGGAAGTTAGGTGAAGTTATGACCGGTATTTTAGGCACGGAGACATATTATTAAAAGAAAGATATTCCCTCCGAATTTCTTCAAAATATCTGAGAGGCTTACCTATATCTATACCTATCTTCAAAGTTCTGGTCTGTGGGAAGTAGGCGTGGTTGTGATCCGATTTGGACTACTTTCACAACACATCATTTCGAAGCTAAGAAGATATTATAAGCCGAATTTCATTGAAATTGGTCGAGTAGTTCCTGAGGTATAGTTTGTAACCCATAAGTGGGCGGAACCACGCCCATTTAAAATTTTGTGTACCATTTTGAGTTCAGCTTTTCTAAATCACCTTTATAATAAAATTTAAGGTTTCTGGTGGCTTTCCTTACTGAATTAAAGTATTTTTAGTAGTTTTCAACATAACCTTTGTATGGGAGGTGGGTGTGGTTATGATCCGAGTTACTTCATTTTTGGAATGTATAAGGGAGTACCGAAAAGAAACGACTCTAGAAAGTTTCCTTGATATAGCTTTTGTAGTTTGCGAGATATGTACAAAAACTTATTAGGGGGAGTAGTAAAATTACATCCACATATGCCCCTTCATAGTGCGATCCTTCATATAAAATTTTACTTCAATAGCTTAATTTATGGCTGAGATAACTCATAAATATAATAATAACTCAGCTTTATATATGTTTTCGGTTATTGCCATTTTGTGGGCGTGGCAGTGGTCCGATGACGCCCATCTACGAACTTAACCTTCTTATGGTGCCAAGAAATACATCTTCCAAGTTTCATCAAGATATCTCAATATTTACTGAAGTTACAGCTTGCACGGACGGACGGACAGACAGATATCCGATTTTGAACTTTACCTGTCACCCTGATCATTTTGATATATATAACTCTATATCTAACTCGTTGTGGACAAAACTATAATACTCTCTTAGCAACTTTGTTGCGAGAGTATAAATAGTTTAGACTCCCTAGAGAAAGGTCAAACAAATTAGGCAGTTCTTAAAGGTTATGTACAATGTTAAAATGAGCAGAAAATAATCTATAACTATAGTGTGTCTCTTTTATTAAGAACAGATTACTTTTTAAATAAATATTTTTAGACATAATTAATAATTTATATAATTAATTTATTTAATTCAATAATTTTTTGAATGTTTATGCCGCCCTGAATTGACGGAAATTGGAAAACAATACTTTTCCTTAAGGCTATTTCATTGGATTTCTGTCGGAAATGTCAAATTTCGCCGTTCGAAACTATCGTACGACTATACAATATTAAGGGGTTAGGGGCAGTCAGAGACACAAAAAAAATGAGAATTTTCAGTACTTTTTTGCTATTAAATCATGTTATTTTACAAAAGTAATAATATGGCATTATTACAATATGTTTTGACTTGAAGTCACGAAATTAAAAAAAAAATGTATAATTTTCAAAATTACAGCTGTTTGTGTTGACCTAGTTCAAAAAAAGTTCCTTGCGGTGACAACCATAAGTCCTTGGAGATTCTTCTAAAATCAATCGGATACATAATGACGGCGTCAGGCAATTTTTTTCTAGATTTTCGGACAAAAATCAACACTTAATAAAATGAAATTTTTGTAATACAAAAAGAACTTCAACGCATTTAAAGTTTCACACTAGCATTTTGGAGTGCCCGAGCGCACATTGTCATTTGTCAAATAAAGGTGTACCATTTCCTACAGGGCAGATTTTAACTAACGCATCCTCTGCTCGTTTACCGAAACAGCACATATTAACTGTCTATTTTGTATAATGTATGTAGATAAAAATGTATTATTATCTAATCTACTAATTAAAATGTGTCATTAACCCTTAGGTGAGTTCGAAGGGTTATTTATATAAATTAAAAAAAATTAAGACGAGTTGAGTTTTAGTAAAAATTAATTGTTTTTAGCCTATATATTATACATGACGAGATTATTTTGTGTTCTCTGGATCGTAGATACTAGAGAATCTAAAATTAAATCAACTGTCTATTAAACATGCTATTTACTAACCGGAGTGAGTCTATTATTTCGATGGATGCTTGATATTTAAGAACTGGCATACAAATTAATCTTCTATGGGTTCGAACCGAGATACATATATACTCTCAAGTATAAAGTGGCATATTTATTTTAATTTTCAATTTGTCTAAATTTAATAATTTCGTTTTATGAGTTGTAAAAGGTTAGTTTGTTTATTAAGAGCACGAATAAATCTCCCACAATATATTCTATAAAGCGTTATAGCAATAATGGACACCACCTACCTAATATATGTCTCCAATTCTTGTTTGTTTTCGAGTTTTATCAGTCAGACAAGGTATAAAATATACGAAACAGCTTGTCAACACACTTAGCTAAGGGTTAAGTCAAATGATATGACCTGCCGAAGTAGACGGTAATTTACTATAAACACCTATGGGAATAGGTGGTAATGAATTTAGGGACCAGTGGGATGTTTTACAACCATTTTATATAGTACAAAGGCGTCTTAATTTACATTTATTTTTAAGCGTGTATGTAATGACATCTCCTACACCGTAAGGTCCTTTATATCAAAATTTAGCAAATAATTACGCATTTAATTTGAATAAGGTGGATTAGTAGGAATTTTTATTATAGATTATATAATTATAAAATGAAAGACAAGTCAGTGTATTGTGGGTTGATCTCCTGGACTAAAAGTTGAAAATTATAGAAAAGTTTCGATCATCCCACTTCGGAATTGAAAAAGGTTTTTTTTTAAATAAATTAGTTATACGGAGCTTAAAGCTTGGAGGAATCTTGAATTTGTCGGAGAACAACAAAACTTATATTCGAAATAGAAGAAAGAGATCGAACAAATCGAATTTTTAAAATGTTTAAGGTCCGTTATTTTGGAAGATTCCTTTAGTTGTAAAATTAATGTTAAACTGCTTTAGAAGAAATTTTCAATACAGGAAAAATTAGACTATCAGAAGGAATACACTGTCTCATACCATATTCAGTAGGTCTTATAGAGCAACCACGAAACCACAACGTACATTTTGATGCACATAAATCAAATTAGTGCCGAAAAAGCTTTGCGGCCACTTGTAGGTCGAAGCAAAAATGAAAAAGAACAACAACCGAAACCGGCATTACTTTTCAAAGAGATTTTAATATGGTAATTATCCCCAACCACGACTAAACGCACTCCAACACCGAAAGCTTCGTCGCATTCCACCGAGGGGAGCGCGCCTTCAAATTGCCAATATAAAAACAGAAAATATAAACCACTCAATAGCCCGCAAACTATTGAAAGGCAATATTGTAGTAGCTGACGCTTAGATTGGAGACGCGCTTTCCACCCTGCATTTGCATTGTTGTGTTTTTTATGCTGTTGTCTACTATTAGGCGAACCCAAAAATAAAATAAAACTGGGTGTGTTTACAAACACTTTTGTACTTTTCGCTGTCGTTGTGTTTTGTTGCTGTTCTTTCCTGGTTTTAGAAAAATGCTTTGAATGTTAAAACATCCCCAAAGTTCAAGAATGAGTTACATTACAGATGATGGGGAATTTGGTTTAGAAAAAAAAAACAACAAAATAAAAACAATTTTCAGACACTCAACATTGAATTCCATTACATTAGGTATTGGCCACATTTGCATTCCATATTTGATATTTAAAGATTCATAATTTTTGGTTAGTTTGTCTTCAATGAGGGATGTTTTTTTGGATTGCTTTTATTACTATTATATATTCCTATAAAAAATCTTATAGGTACTTGGGTTGTGAACGCTTTTTTTTACATTTTATGGATCTAATAAAGCCTTTTGAGCCTTCTAAAAGAAAAATTGAGTGTTTGTGGCTTCCACTTCGGTAAGTGGACTTTACGACGAATAATTCCACCAGCTCTCATTTGGCTCAAGGGTCGATATATACAATTATAAATTTTAAATTTTGAAAACCGCTACTGTTACTAATTTTGGAGTTGTCTACGAGATACGCCGTGTTCTCAGTTTTTCAAATAATGAAAATAAGTCTAATGGATCTTATATTGAGACCTGTCACTTGATATTACCATGATTTGACTTTTGACTTTGATCATAAATGAAAATGAGGCTACCACAAGATATTAATTCAGTTAATTGAACTAGAAGTAAAAACATTTTCGTTTCGTTTAACATCAGAAATAAATTGATGGAAGAATTTGGAAGCAGGGTTTAAGGTAAGACCTGAAGAAAATAAAATAATGAAACATTCAGAATTAAAATATCGAATTTTGAATGTTTCATAATTTAAAGATTAAATTCTGAAAGTAACAGCTTTATCCTTATTATCTCACCGCGGAATGTCTTCTCAGAAAAAATCTTTTACGACGAATTTTTACCTCAGAGAGAGCGGGATGACACAAGAAAGTAAGATATTGAGGGAACTCACTTTGATGACTAATTTGGCAAGGTATCCGGTCAATATGATGCAAATTTCTTCAAAGTAAATCCGTAACATAGATAATATAGTACGTGATCGTTGTAAAAAAACTCCATTCTTTCTTAATAGTAAATGCTTTTATCTCCCTCAGTGCCGATGGAAAGCAGAGGGAACATAAATTGTCTCAAATATTGACTAATTAAATAAAAACTTAAGTTCACATAACATTGGGTTTATATTGACTCTTCAGAAAAACATGCTTAGGAATTTATAAAGGCATTTAAGGATTAAAAATCTCATACATACATACATACATACATATATTAGTAGATATAAAAAATATGCTGTGAACGCTTTTACATAAAAACTAGCAAATATCGCGTATAGACGCTTTCTAGAGACAATGCCAACATTACGCTGCAGCTTTTTTGTTGTTGTTGTTGCAAAAGTAAATTGGAAAAATTCCACGCTCTATGCTGGCAAATTATTTCTAATGCCACCAACAATGTGTAATTAATATTTTATGTTCTTCCTGCAATTATGCTGCGACTAAAACTAAGCATTTACACCCCGTCACAAACGCAAGCGGCAAACGCCCCACCCACTTCCGTTCGACCGACCGACCGACCGCCTGACTGCACACCCGCACACCCGCACGCCCTTCACCTATTTATGCGCCGCTCCAGTTTAAGTAAAAGTGCAATTAAATGCGAATACGTAAAAGAATCCGAGAGCGCAAGCAAAGGAATGTCACTATTACTATTTGTCGCTTGCGTTATTATGATGATGTCCTGCGTCCTGCGATGTTGTTTGCCACGCATAATGGAGACCCATATATAGTTTTTTCGCTCATAAATTTGCACATTCCACACTTGTTGACTTGTTTTATAATATGTATGTATGTAATATAAATCGTTGGTACTAAAATACTCGTTGTACTACATGCCACAACTATAATTGTACATACGAGTCAATGAAGTGTGAATGTGCGTGACTTAGAAATGTATGAAAATGTGTGTGTATGTCTGTGTTTGTACTTGTAATAAAAGAATTCAAGTATGTCGCCAACACTTTATGAATGATCTCCCATGGTTGGGGATACTCTACATACATACATATATAGGGCATGATGCATCCTTACACATATATACCATAAACATACATAAATGGTATATATATACTGTGTAAAATCAAATATGAAAATTCAAAATGTTGTGTGTATGTATGACGAGCTATTTGTTTTCAAAGTTCAAAGTGGTATGAGTTTATATTTGTAAATTGAAAAGTGAGTTCAAGGATATTTTCATATCGTTAACAAAAATTCAACTATTATATGTAGGTACCCCATTTTCGTAAACGAGTGTATTATTTGCATGGGTGACAGCCAGCAACAAATCTGCGATATCAAATGTCAAAAGTTCCCGGTTTTCTTTTTCTGTTCTTGATATCAGACCAATCAACCGAGTCGACAAATTACGGCAGTAGGTCATTAAAATCCACTTTTTTAAGACCTGTCCAATTCATATCAGATTTGACTGTTCCTTTTCCAATACCATTCGTTTAAGTCCAAACAACAGTTCTATAATAATTTTACAAATATGTCTATTTACAAAAATTTGTATACTCTCGCAACAAATGTTGCTAAAGAGAGTATTATAGTTTTGTTCACATAACGGTTGTTTGTAACACCCAAAACTAAACGAGTTAGATATAGGGTTATATATACCAAAGTGATCAAGGTGAAGTTCAAATCCGAATGTCTGTCTGTCCGTCCGTCCGTCCGTCTGTGCAAGCTGTAACTTGAGTAAAAATTAAGATATCTTGATGAAACTAGGTACACTTATTTCTTGGCTCCATAGGAAGGTTGCTTTCGAAAATGAGCAAAATCGGCCACTGGCACGCCCGCAAAATGGCGAAAACCGAAAACAGTGTCATAACTAAGCCATAAATAAAGCTATGGAAACAAAATTTGGTATGAAAGATCGCACTATGAAGGGGCATATTTGGATGTAATTTTTTTGGGGATGTGGGCGTGGCCCCGCCCCTTACTAAGTTTTTTATACATATCTCGCAAGCCAATAGGGCTATATAAACCAAACTTTCTGAAGTCGTTTTTTTAGCCACTTTCTAATACAGTCCAAAATTGAAAGAAATCGGATCATAACCACGCCCACCTCCCATACAAAAGTTGGGTTGAAAATTACTAAAAGTGGGTTAACTCACTAACGAAAAACGTCAGAAACACCAAATTTCACATAAGAAATTGCAGATGAAAGCTGCACTCAGATTTTTTTTACAAAATGGAAAATGGGCGTGGCGTCGCCCACTTATGGGTCAAAAACCATATCTCAGGAACTACTCGACCGATTTCAATGAAACTTGGTTTGTAATAGTTTCCTTACATCCCAATGATATGTTGTAAAACTAGGCCAAATCGCTTCACAACCACGCCTACTTCCTATATACCAGAACTTTGAAGACAATCTGAATCGTTTACTTTTCAATGTATGAAGTAAGTACTAGTGAGGATATCGGTGCAGAACTTTGCACAAATACTATGTTAATAGTGTGGCAGCCCCATTCTAAAAATCGCCGAAATCGGACCATAGGTTTTTAAGGCCCCATATATCGAACACGAGGACCTCGGTGCTTCTAACCTAATATTATGGTTTCCAACTTTCAATGGACTTTATACAATATATATGACGAATATGTCGGTCAAATTGTGTGTGTATATTACATAATATAAATAAAGTTAAATAATAAATTGCGAGAGTATAAAATGTTCGGTTACACCCGAACTTAGCCCTTCCTTACTTGTTATACATATTTTGGTAAATAGACATCTATCTCCATTTGACCTTTGCGTTTCAATGCACTCCAAGTTCCATCCATTCTCCATTTCCTTGATCTAAGCATGTCAAAATAGGTCTTAAGCCAAGTTTGAAAGAGCCTATTTAACTTAATGCCGGAAAGTCAGAACCTACCTTAAAAGAATTCACTGTTTCTGAGCTAACTTCTCTAACCAAATGAATTCATGAAATGCGGTCCAGTTTTACTTAGGGTTTCCGAGTCAAAAGCGAACTAACCATTGTCTTTACTAACCTTGACCTTATAACTTCATTCACCAAATGGGTTCAAGTCCTTTTCAGCTTGGGTATTCCAAGACGAAAGAAGTTTCTTCTTTTTTAGACAACCTATCTATTGAAGTTCTTCCAAGAAAAATGAAAAAATGAAGTATTTTTGAGTAAAAATAATGCCAACCGTTCTCTAACACAAGTTGTTCCCAGTAGTATTTATCCCGACCTTTACTGTGACCCTAACGATCTATCACTTTATTATAAAAAAAATAGGTGTTTCCATTTATAGGAAATAATTTATGTTAAATGAGGACTACGATGTTAAGATCGAACATTTTTCAGGACCCCTGAAACAATATTAACGGTATTTCAGTAGAACTTAATTCAATCGAAGGCAGCGGCCTAGAAATTATGGGAACGTCTAAAAAGAACCATATCATAATAATAACCTAAGACTTCAGATTTAAAACCATGAGATGGGTGTATCTCTATATTGACCTAAGGCCAAGAACTTCCAAATAAAAATTTCGAATTCGGGGTCTATGTTTGCAAAATATTTTAGCGCTAGGGAACACTGGAGTCGAATTATTATAAAAAACCGAAGCTATGTAGTGGAACAATGTTCACTGTTACGATGTTGATGATGGATGGCTAATGGAAGCTGCTTTAAAGGTAGACCAAGTGCTGTGGAGTGGTAGAACGCACATCCAAGCATTATTCAATGAAAACTAACATAAAAATCTCTTTCTAGCTAGTGAAACAGAGTAAATTTTGGCTGCAGAACTTATGAAGCTCAAGTGCCTGTGGCGCTTCAGTTCAAAAATCTTGCCAAATCTTGATAAAAAAGAGTCACCTTCTTATTCATAGAAAGTGTGTGATGAGTGGCCACTGCTGTGTTATTGTTACAACGAAAAAACAACCGTTATCGAATGCATACTTATGACAAATGTGAATTTATGACTTTGATATCTACACAGCAAATCCTTCAATAAGCAAAACAGATAAATAGATTTGAACTAACAGGATATGATTGACTCACCGCATGAAAAAATGATAAGGGCGGCGGTGATTGCAGATGAAGACAAAACAACAAATGAATATCAGAATATCAGCGATTAGCTGTGTGGGGGGAAGGCGTAGGCGACGAAATACACGCAGAGCAGCAGCAGCAACAATGCCGGCAACAACACACACCGCTGCTAGACAGACACCACAGTGGAGCGATGTGATGACGTGACGCGCGGCGCAGCAACAACAACAACAACAACAACAGCAATACCGGCAGCAACAGCAACTATAGTGAAGAGATAGTGCGCGAGGGTGGTTGATAGCCCAACCACCGGCTGCTGCTGACAGCCACGCACGGCACGAGTCGCGCTGACTGACTCTGACTCTCGCCGCTGATATTAGCTAGTTGTGACGTCGCCTACAATATAGCGCGCTTGGACAGACACACACTTTGGAGTAAGCGACGCGTTTCAGTTGAGCGAAATATACCACAAAGAAATGTTGGCTGTGCGGCGGCAACATCATTTCGCTACGAACAGCGCTGGTGTACGGAAGTAAACGCGAATAAATACGGATACATGCCTTTCGGTGGCGATTATAACGGCATAAATGACATTGCGGATACGCGTAAAGTACGGGTTTGGTGAAATTGGTATTTTTTTGAATACTAAATTTTTTTTGTGGGTGTAAGTTAAAAATTATAAAAAAATTCAAAAGATAAATTTCAATTGGAAATTCAGTGTTTTAATTTAAACTGAGTGTTTGTGTGATATTTATAATATTATAAAATATTTTTACTAAACGAAACCGCAATATTGAAGCAAAAATTTTTTCATAAATATGGACATTGAATTGAAAAACTGCAATGTCAAATTAATTGTGATGTTTTTGGAAGGAATCATGTTGTGTATTATATAAATATCAAAATTAACAAAAATATAAAAATCCTAAAACATGCTTAACAATTAAGAACCAGTGAATGGTAAAAAAATTAAAAAATATATTGAAAACTGTTGAAACGAAAATCTAATAAAAAATAAAAAAAAATTTTAACACGTTTTGCAAACAAAAAACAGAAAAAAGGTAAATGACAATGAATAATTATTAAATAAATAATTATAAAAGTTAGCAAAAATTCTATACTTTTAATTTACATATAATATCGAATGCAATTTGTTAATAAAAATACAATAAATAATAGAAAATAATGAACTTAAAAAAGTACTTATTAAGGAATTTGAAATAATGTTCATGGTTTAAAAAAAATCAACTTTATTAAAAGAAGATGAAAATAAATGATAAAAAAATTCTGCTTATTGTATTTTACCGTTAATTGAAAATCTTTAATTTTTTTAGAAAAAAAATGTAATTGAAAGTAGCTGATCTATATTTGAAAGATATTTTCGCATATTTATATCATATTTTATTTTATCGCATTTATTTTTATTCTTTAAAAAAAAAACAAAAACTGTTAATTGGTCGATCACAATAATTTTCCCAAAAAAAAGTTATCAGAACACCTAAAAGAAGATATGTCTCAAGGTGAAAATGTTTTCGTCTAGCCTAAAAGTTATCTTTCAAGGCGCAAATGCCATATTTTTAATAAAGTTACTTTAATTAGTCATTAGATATCAAATAAAAAGGTTTATTCAATTAAAATTCTTAAGAACTAATTCTAAGTTCATTTTTATCTCATTAATAATAGAATAATAGAACTTGGTTTAAACTTGATTACAATTACTAATTCAAATAAATTAAATTAATTCTCATTACATTTAATTGAGTTGTCAATAAAAAATAATTTAATTGTATTTTTGTAATTTTTCTGGAATACAAGCTTGACAATATGTAAAATAAAAAAATTAAAATATATATATATATATAATATATAATAAAACATTTATATTAAAACTATAACCAAAGCAGACCGAAAGCATAGCTTCATTTAAAGTAAGAAAAATTAAATTTATTAAATGTGAAAAATTCTCAGTATATGTATCTCTCTACAATGCTGCCCTTTAGTGTTAAGAGATTAGGTGGGTTTCAAAGGTTGAAAAAAAGCGTATTTTTACAATGTTTTTTTTTACATATGCTATACAATAAGAGTACTCACAAGTTGTCATAAAGTTAAAAATGCGATTTTTGTGAGCACCACGTTATAATTTGTGATAAATTTGAAAAAAAAAAACTGTTTGACTTAAAGGCAAAAAAATTCAATATACAACGAACAGAACACATAGCGCACTAAGTCGTAATTGTGTAAATTTATTTTGTATTTTTTCAATAAAAAAAATTTTAAACAAGTGTAGAAGTTTTAAACTTTATGATTTTTCGACACTTTCCGACAACTTGTGAGTACCCCAATCATATATTTCTTTTCAATAATTCAGTACCTCAAAGATACGTATTTAGACAGTATTTTGTAAAATTTTTATATACAAATTCCCAAAACTCAGTGCCCTATCTCCCTGGAAGTCAAAAAAAAAAATAAAATAAAATGATTTTGCCGTGGACAGCATAACTCATTATTGATTAACCTGAAATCAATAAACCAAAAATATTTCGATAGTACATGGATAAATCTAGTTAATGACCGAATAAAAAAAATATATGTATATAAAAATATGAATTTTTGAGATTTTTTAACAAAAAAAACTAACTTTTTTGGTCAAATTTCCGACGTTTGTAATAAAAATAAAAAAATCCTTCCTTCATTAACTAGATTACGTTATTTGGAAGATATGTGCAAAATTTGAACAAAACCATTTCATAACTTTTCAAGAAATCGTGTTCACCGACTTAAAAAAATGGAATTTAATTTGAAATAATCGCGTTTAAAGTTGTAAATTGAAATTAACGTGGCCTGATGGGTGGAACTTTGAAGGGTCTATCTTTTAGAATTTTACTCGGATGGATTTGAAATTTTGTAGAATATTTTAAACATAATACATTTGTTTGAAAATTTGGAACCCACATAACCCCTTAATGCAAATTGTCAAACCTACCCCAATTTTGAATTTAACAATTAATACAAATAAAAAATCATGTGACCTAGTCTTCATATGTCAACTAGTGTTACAAACTGCTTAGGAATTAGTCGTGGATAATTTTTAGATAATCAGTTCCTGACAGCATGTGATTCTATTTCAAAATAAAGCGCAATCCCAACCCAACCAATATAGCCATTGCAGTATAGAACCTAGTGGGATATGTTTCGTTAGTTCGTTTCAATCCCTTGGGCAATTGACAAAACGAAATATTTTTAATAGCATATTTCGGGAAATAAGGTCTAAATTGATATTAGTTATTTACGCAGGACGTCTAGACTTATGTGACAAACGGGATGTAATTCAAAATAATCTAAATGGTCAGACACACTTCGACCATTCTTCAGGACGAAACGCCATTCGATATTCCACAAATTAAAAAAATACTCATGAAAATTCGAGTATGACAATGTGGTTCAAGTTTAATATTTATTAAAAAACATATTTTTCGAAAAAAAAGTTGCAAATAAAACCCTATATCCAATGCTCTTGCGTCGTGACCTTTCCTAAAAAGAAAGCTACTACTCAAATTTTGCAAGAAAAGAACTTAATCAAGTTAATTGAGGTTACGTATACGCCGCAAAAGCCCAATTGTATAGTTTCACAAAATTCCCAAAGCGCAACCGAACGCACTTCAATGGAATTCGTTGCGAAATAATTAGTTATTGCCACAGCTAAACACTCGCGCTTTTTTATTGCACTTACGCTGAGAAGCCTTGGGAGTCGTAATTATTTTGGACAAATTCATGAAAGCAATAATTAACTGGTTAAAATTACTAAAAAACAACAACAAACACACACTGAGGTACAACAAACAACAATGCGTTGACAAGTTAAGACCGAATCAGTATGCAGGAAAACGTTTGAAATTTCCAAATAAATAGTTAGAATTTAGCTATCCTGCGGGCAGGACGTGTCGGACTTGACGTCTACCAGCAATTGAAGAGGCGTAACGGCGGGGCACACCTCAAAAGTGGACGAAAGTGGATATTGGTGGTAAAGAACGCAGAGACAGTCAGCTGAGCGTACAACTGTGTGTGTGTGTGTATGTATATATGTGATTAAAAAGTATGGAAGTTATACTAGAAGTGGTGAAGTGACCATTTGCACCATTTGTCCAACACTTAGCCACGTTTCAAGCGGTCAAGCGTTGAGTGTATAACATACAATGAAACAAAAAAACGCTTCTAACTTAAAATACTTTAATGCATTACATTCCCGTTATTCTCGTACATACATATGTATACCCTCGTAGATACATACAAACACTGAAATTTGAAGTACAATAAACCTGAGAAGCGCCTGCGAAAGAGAAACGAAATTAAATAGCGCAATAAAAACAAAAGCGCCTGTGAAGTAAAGCACTAGTTGCTATGTGAAGCGTTACAATGTTAATGCTTAGCAGTGCGATGTGCTGGTATTTTTGATTCTTATGGAGAATTGCAATTTTTTTTACTACCACACAGCGGGTTTAATGAAATTATCAACGCGCAAAAGCGTTCACAGTTGGCATTTGGTGCTAAGGATAATTCAATAACGCAGTAATCTGGCAATTTCAGCGTTTCGGGACTAGTGTGGGCGAGGTTTTCGGGATCCCGATTTCTTCGGGATTATTATTATTTTTAAATAAATAACATTTTGCGAGTATATACCAAATTTTTTTTGTAAAAAAATTTCGGAATCCCGATAAATGGGTTTCGGAATTAGTGGGCGAGGTTTTCGGAAACCCGATTTTTTTCGGGATTATTATTATTTTTAAATAAATAGTATTTTGCAAGTATATACCTAAATTTTGTAGTAAAAAAATTTCGGAATCCCGAAATATGGGTTTCGGAATAAGTGGGTGAGGTTTTCGGGATCTCGATTTTTTCGAGCTTTATTATTATTTTTAAATAAATAGCATTTTGCAAGTATATACCTAAATTTTTTAGTAAAAAAATTTCGGAATCCCGAAATATGGGTTTCGGAACTAGTGGGTGAGGTTTTCAGAATCCCGATTTTTTCGGTATTATTATTAAATTTAAATAAATAGCATTTTTGCAAGTATATACATAAATTTTTTAGCAAAAAATTTTACGAATCCCGAAATATGTGTTTCGGAATTAGCGGGTGAGGTTTTCGGGAAACCGACTTTTTCGATATTTTTCTATTTTCAGCAAAATAATAATTTGCAAGTATTGACTAAAATTTTTTGGTATAAAATTTTTCGGGATCTCGACATACTTAGGGATATACTCGTATGTTTGTATAACAATATAGCAATAAACATGAAAATTTCATTCGTAGAAGTATAAGTATGCAACTGTGTCATTGCAGTTAGCAGTTGCATTGTAGTTTAGCCGCTACGTGTTTGCGCGCCTTAAAGTGTGCTACAAAATATTGTTGCAAACAACTTTTTAGTATTAGCTTTTGTTGTTAGACACTACGAATATCACTCAATTTGTTGGCCAGACTTTTGTATGATTTTATGGTGTGTGTAATACGGTGTACTTGAAGTAATAATACCGTTACAATGTGTTAATTTTATAGTGCAGCATTAGGTGGCGAGTATTAACTGCTAGCTTTAAATGTTAGATTAGTCGATTTTAATAGGGGATTAATGCCGGTATTTAAGGAGTATTCATTGACATTTTAGGGATAATCATAATAGCTTAGTAGTAATAAAGACGTTAAAATGATATGTGTGGCATATATGAGTTTCTCACAATTTCTATTATACTTATAATGATTTTTATATAAATTATATTCACTTACCACTTTCAAAATTCTGCAAGAATAATAAAGAAGAAAATTTATTAGAATATTTTTTAAATATAATTAGATAAAGAGTAGTAAAGTAGTAAAGTTATAGATTAACAAGAAAAAACTTTAACTTCGGTTGTACCGAAGCTAATATACCCTTGAATGGTGCATTTCTTTTAGTAACTATGTGTTTAAGCAAATCTAAAGACGTAAGAAAAAGTAAGTAAAAAAAGGAAAACATTTTACTAATTCTTTTTAGCCGGGTTGTTTGCTAGAAACATTAAGGTTATATAGTTAACCGATCTGAACAATTTCTTCGGAGATTATATTATTACCTTAAGCAGTAATCCATGCCAAATTTCGTGAAGATACCACGTCAAATGCGAAAATTTTCCATACAAGCCATTGATACCGATCGTTTGGTTTGTATGGCAGCTATATGCTATAGTGAACCGATCTGAACAATTTTTTCGGAGATTAAATTATTTCTATGCGCAATAACTGACACCAAATTTCGTGAAGATATGTAGTAAAATGCGGAAGTTTTCCATAAAAGCCCTTGATTTCGATCGTTCAGTTTGTATGGCAGCTATATGATATAGTGGTCCGATATCGGCAGTTCCGACAAATGAGCAGCTTCTTGAAAAGAAAATAACATCTGCAAAATTTCAAAACGATATCTTAAAAATATATACAGACAGACAGACGGACGGACATGGCTAAATTGACTCAATTCAACATACTGATCATTTATATATATACTTTATAGAGCCTCCTACGCTTTCTTCTGGGTGTTACAAACTTCGTGACAAACTTAATATACCCTGTTCAGGTTATAATAATATTTTTTGGTTCCCACATGAAGAATGAGAGTACCTAAGATGGTAAAGAGAAAAGCTATTTTAACTGATCCTATACAGAGTTCTCAATCAAAAGAAGTCTTCTCCGCCATTTAATAACGGTCCGGGTACAAAAACTTGCTCCTTTGGGAATATTTCAGATATGACAAAGCTAAAGCAGTGGAATTCTTGTTTTGTTTTTAATTGTTCATGGAACCAGTATTATTAACGTTATTCGACAATTTCCCTCTAGTTCGAGTAAAGATCACCACAGAAACCAACAACAACTTATGATTTTTTAACTCACATATTCGGATTAAATACTAATAAATAATTTATCCAAAATTCATATATGTACATTTCAATCCTTCCTCGTAATTTCGGCAAATAGTAACGCTGATGTATTCTTTAAAGCTCTAGAACACAAAGATACTTAAAAAAATAATACCTAAAATCTTATAATACGATTTCACGTTTCATATTCTACTTTTTGTGTCACAAAAGATATTTTTGTGTACTTTTGCGAGTTTTTTAGCGCGTGTCATAACATGATTGAATGATACGTAATTATTGAGTTACCTGTCAATAGTCAGATACTTATAAGCTATATAGGTAGGTAGATAGGTAGGTGCATACATACAGACATATGACAAATTGGTGTATGTGGGTGGGTATAAAGTCCACACTGGTCTTTTAAACTGGTCTATTTATTATTTTAACTTAACCACAAACATATTTATATTTTTTTAAAATAGTCAGATGTAAGTCAGTGATATATTGGCAATAGTAACATATATATTTATGTCGATTCAAATTCATTTATGTATGTATGTAAGAATATATCGATTTAGCATTTCTTAAAAATAAATAAAAAACTACAACTTCATATTCACAAACTCTTCTTCAGTGGCCTTCCAATTTAATTGAACACTACAAAACAATATCACAAAGTCGGCGAAAGTTCACAATGCGAGAATTTTTTCAAGTTTTTCTTTCATTATGTACTCTTATTGTTTACTATGTTGTATTGGTTTGCTTCGGTGCGATCGCAATCTATGCTAGAATTAATGATTGTACAGTGACAATATGTTGTAATCTTTTCGAACGCAATTTAACGGTTATTGTTGTTGTTTTTTTGTGAATAATTGCTTCAAAGGCTTAAGTGCTAATGCAATTTTAATTGAACAGCTCGTTTGTTAAATAGATATTGTCTCCAAATTGTGTTGTTTTTCTTGTCTTTCAAAGTGCTTAAAAGATTTATCACAATATTTGAGTTTCAGAAAGGAAGTAAATTTGCAATAAAGAATTTTTGCAATGAAAGTTATAAAAATTTTTTTAATAAAAAAAAAAAATTAGTTTTTTTTGAGGTTTTATTCGGCTTTTACTCAAAATTTGACACAGAATAATATGAAAATATGTAATTTATTAATAAAAGTTAAATATAATTATAATTAAACAGAAAGTATGCAAAATATTTCCTTCGATAGATTATCTTTAACCCTCTCATGACCGAATTAAAATTTGACGGAGATAACAATTGTTTTAGGATAGATACATATATATTAGCCTTAACTCAAATATGAAGTGATAAAAAATTCAAAACACGCAAAACCCGCTGGTAAAAAAAATTAAAAAAACGAGAATTAGAAGTACAATGTTGCCTATAGGCATGAAAGGGTTAAAGAGTATCATTAGCTAATTGTCAATTATTCCTACTTCTTTCGTGAGGTATTTTAGAAACGACTTACGAAATATGTAATTTGATTTTTTTTTTTTATTTTTACTAATCGTAATTTTCAATACAGACTATGAGACCTTTCATAGATCTCAAGATCTACATCATAAAAAGTTAAACTAACAACATTTGTCTATAACACTATGCGGCAAACCCGATTTTTTCTGGGGATTGTACCAAGCTAAATTTTTCCAGGAGATTGTGTCATAAGTAAAAAAAAATGTATTCTCCGATTTTCGAAGTTATCCTCCAAAATCGAAATATTTGGATTCAATGTTCGAAAAAAGGGCTTTTTAAATTAATAATTATTATTTACAGGATATAGTTCTAAAAATTCAAAATATAGTTAAAATCAAAATTGTTTACTTAATTTAATCGTGTTCCCTTAAGCTTTTTAAGGGTCAAAGTTTGATCTTCGGAAAAAATAAAAAATTATATATCGAAAAATAAATATCGTCTGTCATATAAGCTTGACGAAAAAGTTATATACACTAAGTAGTCCTGTAATTAATACACTTCTGGAAAAAATTAAGGGATCAAAAATAAATTCAAAATTTTTGGGCGAATTTCACTTTACGGCCTCAACTTCGAAAGAAATGGAAAATTAAAAAAAAAATTCGGCGACAACCTTTTGTCAATGCGAATATTGTTGCACGAAACTTCCCCAATCGCAGACAACTTGTTCCTTAACTTGTTTTTTTTTTTTTTAAATTTAAGCTTTTTCGGAAGCAAAAATGTGGAAAAAGATAGGAAAAATGATTTTTTTCTCATTTTGTTAAATTATGAGCTTTTCAGAGCAAAAAACGTGATCGTTTAATTTTTTCAAAAATTTGATCGAGTGAAACAATAAAACGGCTGGCTTGATTAATTTGATTTTTGTGGACATATTGAACTGTAAAAGGCACACTTAACATTAGTGGTTTCCTCAATATTTTTGATCTAGCGCTCGATTTTCCAAAAAACCACCAAAAGCCCTTTTTTTGTTAAATTTTCAAATTCATGTGACAATAAGAAAAACATATTTTTTCGGAAAAGCAATGACTAGTCGTTAATGAGAATTCATTCAAGTTCTTGAAACCCAACTTTAACTTTCTGTGCGATAATTAGTTGCTGAGATATCGCTAATCAAAGACCAAAAGATCCTTTTCCATTTGAAGACCGATATCTCGGAGAGAAGTGGACGTATCGAGGTGTTTAAAAAACCAAATTAAAGCTAAATGAACAAAGTATCCGATCCTTATGGATCTGAATTTTTACACGCCCGTAGACCAAAAAAAAATTTTGAAAAATTTTTTGTTGCTGGTTTTTTTACGCTTACTCAAAAACCGCAGAGGTTAAACATTTTTAAAGTTCTTTAATTTCCTTCTTTACCTCTCCTCGTCTTTCTTGAACGACCATTTCTTTCGAAGTTAAAGCCTGTTGAAATTTGCCCAAAAATTTGGAATTTTTTTTTATCCCTTAATTTTTTCCAGTAGTGTAATATTCTGTAATTAATCATATTTTTTTCAAACTTCGAATCCGAATATTTCGATTTTGGAAGCTAACTTCGAAAACCGTAGAATGTAATTTTTGTACTTATAACACCTCCCGGAAAAAATTAGTTTGGTCCAATGCCCACCCAAGTGTTGGACAGTGTAATCATAGGTTTTGCATAACCTCTCACTACTAGAAACATACGAAGCGTGTTCAAACATATCGGGAATTTTAAAATTTTTAATAGTAATTTTTTTCTTCTGTGATATAAATGCGCCTGAAGTACGATTAAATTTTCTGCTATATTCATTGCTTTCTTTGGCGATTTAGGTTGGTTAAAAGCTCACAACATTAATGTAAACGAATGAAAAAATATTTTTTTATAGTGAAAATTCCCATTATTTTTTGAACACACCACGTATACTTAAATATACTGCTAAGAATTTGTCAAAATTTTGCATTATTCTCCACATGGTTTCTACAAAAACCAAATTTTGCTATGTTTTATTGAAGACACTTAATAATTCACACATTCACTTTATTTATCAGCTTCACTATGTAAACAAACAAACAATTAGCTACATACATGAGTACAGCGGATACATTTGCACCTAGTGTACATACCAACATAAGAAGGTACATGACCTTCTGGAATCTTTACAATGCTGTGAATGAATATTGACAACTACAGCATAGAATAGAGGAAGTGATAAGTGTGTGAGTGAATAATAACAAAACAATTTTGTAGAACAATTTGCAAGACACACTAAAAACTAATAGAAAGCAAATAACCAACAACAACAACAACTAATTGATAAAAGTAACATATAGACATATATGTATATGTATATGTATATGTGTGTATGCTTAAGACATGTACGCTTGTAATTGAAATGCAAACAAATTAACAATCGACACATACAAGAATAGCAAGTGCAAAAACAAAAAAAGATGAATACAACAACAACCATAAATAACTACATAAAAGCAATCATGTGCGATATTTAAAAACCAATAAGTCAGCGTTAAGAAAACATAAACAAAAACATAATAAAAATAAATAGAAAAACAAATACAAATAAACAAAACAATCAACAACAACAACAAGCAAACGTTATTAACAATAACAATTACAACAACTACATGTATTCTTGTGTGTCATGTGCACATACTCATATGTGGAAGTAACGCTTTAAAACACTATTCTGTACTGTGAAAGCACGAGAGCGGCATATGTAGTTGACAAAGTGACAGTGTGACAACAAGTGATAAGCAAAGAACGGAAAGAAAAGAGCAAAACAACACAGCGGTAAACATTCCTTTAGCTACCCTGCAGGGTTGCGGCTAATCGTACACCTACTCCGTTATAGACACACACACACACACACACACTCGCATACTCAGTGATCCAACATGCCGGTTCCTGTGAATTACCGTTGCAGATTATGTGCCGACAGTCTAATTGCGGTTATTGTGGTTCTGCGGCTGCTGCTCTTCCTGACTCGTGTCGGTCATGGCACCTGTCAAGGTGAGTATTTGTTGTTGTTGGAATACTATTTTTCATTTATTGTAAGATCAATGTATTATATGTAGTTCACAAGACGGTGGGAAGGCGTATGCGTGTAAGCATAGGTAGATATTTATTTGTAAATATGTAGATATGTACATGTGCATTTGTATGTTTTTATGAGCATGTGTCATTTTATGATTCCATTGTCAATCATGACAAGTTGTCATAACATTCCGACGCAGGTAATTCCCAAATAACATATTTATTTACAATTGAGACTTTATGTGAACACATATAATATTTGTAAGGAGATTATGTGAGTTAAAAAAATAAGAAGTTGTTGTTGTTATTACAAAATTTTTCATAAGTTTTTCTGTGAATTGATCGGGCTAGATAGGGTTCGAATTGGACCTCGAGCCTTGTTGGAGGTTAGATTAGGAACATCAAGATTGGGATTATCTTGCATACCATAAGTAGTTATGGTGGTGATCAGAAACTAGACTGAATCTTGTTCTCAAAGAAATAGTCAGCGCAATCTAATATACGATCACTCGTCACTCGTGGGAGATCAACTTTGAGTTGTAACAACAAACTTTTTCTTGCCAACGAGAAAAAAGTTCCTTGAGTTCAGATGATAACAGATCTCTTGAGGATCAAAACTTGGACTTATTAAATAGGCCCTATGCTGATTTGTATTTTGTTTTGGGTATATGGTATGGTTAGGTTAGTTTAGGTTAATGGGCTGATCCACTAGATCTCACTTAGACAGCTACAATCGCCATTTCTTTGTGAAATCCCACAGACCTTAAAACATCGACAAACGCTTAACAAATTTGTTAAGCCGGTTAATATCTAAACGAGCCAGTTCATCTGGTTGGTCGCAACAGTTCTGGCAAAATATGATCAGCGAAGCAGAAAGTGTCTAGCTGTTTCAATCTCGTCTTCCTCCATGCAACATCTTACATCCTGATGAATGTTTTGTCTCACGGCAAGTGAGCCCATTGTCCCTGAAAAAAAGGAAAGGAAAAGAAAGGAAAGGAAAAAGGAAAGGAAAGGAAAGGAAAGGAAAGGAAAGGAAAGGAAAGGAAAGGAAAGGAAAGGAAAGGAAAGGAAAGGAAAGGAAAGGAAAAAGGAAAGGAAAGGAAAGGAAAGGAAAGGAAAGGAAAGGAAAGGAAAGGAAAAAGGAAAGGAAAGGAAAGGAAAGGAAAGGAAAGGAAAGGAAAGGAAAGGAAAGGAAAGGAAAGGAAAGGAAAGGAAAGGAAAGGAAAGGAAAGGAAAGGAAAAGAGAGGAAAGGAAATGAGGAGGATTTGACTACTACTATATACCAATTGTAAGAGTATATGAACGAACCTTGGTTAACTAATCTATTATCAGCAAAATGCTTTCTCTGCCGATACTAGTGTTTTTGATCTTTTCGTAGTCTATCTGAACTATACCAACGATAAAATCATATCTGCATAGTTACTTTCCTAGTACTTTTACCATTTAAACACAAAATTTAAAGAATAAAAATATATATGTATTTTTGAGGTGTGTGCAACTTCATTTGCGCTGAAATATTTTAAATGACATGTAATCATCATCAGCTTGATAACAGCTACGTCATAGGCGTGTACAACTTAGCACGTTAACAGCTGCGTCACAACGCAGAGACTCTGCTGCATGGCGACATTGTGGGGTGTACCACGAAATATAGTTGCAATGCATGGTGGTAAAGCGGCATACGATACATACTTATATGCCTCAATGAATATGAAGAATGTCTATCTTCTGCATGTCACTCACTTCTAACAACACAAGCATACATACTGTACATACTCAGCGCTAAATTTCCCTAAGTTACCTTGTCTTTGCATATTATGAGCTGGGTTTATTTATCTATTTTGGTTTTTTTATTATTCTTGTTTAGTTGCACACACCCTCCGGCGTATTCAATTTCACCTTTCTATTAGGGGTTGTCCATTTTGTACGTTTTGATGAAAGGTCAGTCATAAAATTACAAAAAAGAAAGCAAATAATAAAGAAAATAAAATTAAATTTCATGAAAACCGCACAACATTAGAAAAGCGAACACTGAAGGCCTAGTCAAGCGATGAAATTTGTGTTTCTCTTCATGCGCATATTGCTCAAAACGTAATTGCATTTACTGTTTGAAAAACAAAAGTCCTCATTGACCATATTTTTTCCTACCATATGACTTTTGGCTTAGGGAAAGGGCCTAACAGAGCGCTCAAACCACTCTCACAATTTGTTTAAGCCAAAAGAATTCATTGCCTTGGAAGATTATTTGAGATTCGTAAATATGAATATAGTGGCTTCTTTGCTTAATTGAGAAGTTCTGTTAAAATTGATTGAAAGCGACCCGGAAAACCGCTGAGTAACGAGTATCGAGTGATTCCGATATTTAAAAATAGCGTTCGAATTTCGAATTTTTAAAAACCGACACCGGATTTGAAATCAGAAATCATTAGAAAACCCCCGAGTAGCGAGTTTCAAGCGAATCCGATGAAGTTTTAAAAACGCTGTTCGCCATATTGATTATCTGGGGTTATGTTTTGACTGATCTGATGGGGTTAAGCGGGATTCAGCGACCCCAAAAACATAAGGCACACATAGTAAGACCCCCAGGTCATGAGAAACAATTTTTTTTTTGTGGATGTGTATCTCTTATTTTAATGTACTATGATTGCCATATCTTCTTCGAGATGAGATCGTTACTTGGAATAAAATATTGATGACTATGATACTCTAATTATAATTTTAGAAGCTATAGGATTTCAGATTGATTTGTTCCCTTTTCAGTTTACACAGTTATATAAGCGGTGTGTTAAAAAAATAATAGGAATTTTCGTTTTTAGATTCATTGGTATTGCTGAGAGAACTAAGATGGTCATAATACTTCAAATATTAGGCGATTTCAACACTTATTCTTATATGGACTCTAATTCTGACTCGAGTTCTCGACTTATTAGTAGACTAAGTCTTGTTAAAGTACCAAAATCATAAAAAGGGTAAAAGGTAAAGCCACAATATTATAAAACAATTGATGTGCTCAATAAAATTATCATTAAAAGCTAAAAATTTGGTGAAGAGTTGAGACTTCAGGCTTCGTTCACTAATATTAAGCAACGGTTTACATTCCTATCAAAAAATTACATTCGATATAATGATATTAGTTGGTCAAAACATAATATGTTGCTAGAGAAACATGCCTTAATTGTTATGACATGAAAAATTAAGCTTGATCTTCGGAATAGAGCTCGAAAGAAACTTTGGTTGTGGTATCATGCCGATTTTCATGTAGGGACCATAATCTCCATCGACCATATCCTGATTCTAGGAGCTGGATAGCTCCAAAACATATAAAATTTTTCTGGTTTTCGGATACTAAATAGCTATTTAAAAGAATAATTTCTATCGGACGCAATATTATCTCCATTAGTTCAGTTGAAAGTTTAAATTAAATAATAATTTCAAAAAAAATATATATTACTTTTTTCCCACAGTTCATTTAATTCATCTGTCTTTAAATTAAATACAAAAAAAAAAAAAAATAAACGAAATATATAGGTAAATTTAAAAAAATTTTTGTCAGTCCACAACAACGCGCACCAAAAGTCATGTTAACCTTTTGACCTGACATAATAGCAAACAAAGCAATTGATTGATTTTTGAATTACAAAAACAAATTGGCAATCAATTTAATTTTGCCATGTGTGTGTAGAACATACATACATATGTACACAAGCAAGTTTATGGGCACCTCAGTCTCTGCCGTCTGCCGTTTAAATTTTTTGTTTTTAGTAATTTTTTTTCAGACTACAATTAAAGGTCTTTGCCGATTTACGTTGAAGAACAAAGAATATAAAGAAATTAATTAAAAATGCAATGGTGGATATGCGATCGACAAAAAAAAATTGCGAATATAAAAACACAAAAGCAAAACAACAACAACAAAGTAATATATAGAAAAAAAAAATGCAAACAGCTGCAAATTTAATTCATTCGTCATTATTTATTTGGCGATAGTGGAGGCGTTTGCCAGAGTGGTGATTACCACGACGATTAATTGGCAGCATGTTTACCTATTTATTTTCAACACACACACACACACATACAGTTATATATGACTCTGCGAATTTCCGTTTGTGGCTATATTTGTGTGCACGCGCCTTGCAGGTGTGTTTGTGTATGCGGGTGTGCAAGCGCGCTATAGTAATGCTTAATGTATTTACTTTGGGAGCAATCAACTGCATTTGCGTTTTCCCAACTAATCCTTAGTGCTAATATCAATGCTCTTTCATACGTGATAAGATAATGTTGTTATGCTTCTACATACATACATACACTAATAGATTCATACATATATATACATATATTTTAGTATGAAAATGCAAGTCGCTTTTTATACTATTTACCCCGAAATATGAAGATAGCATTTAAATCAATTATTTTATTTATTTACCATATACGTACATATGTATGTATCTAATTATAATTATAAATGCATATAAATGAGTATGAAAAATCTGTTCCATCACTGTTATCGATGATAGACGATTCGTCATAATTATAATAAAAAGTCGAAACCTAATTCTATTGATATACCATAAACGTGATATGTTCAAAAAATGATGGGAAATGGAAAATTTAATATTTCACTGGCTTGGAGAGTTCAATTGTATACCTTTTTTACGTTTATACTATATATAGTATATTGATATACATGCCCCTGAAATAAGATATTTCAGTTGTCAGCTGTATTCATTGCTAATGTTGCCTGTAGCAACCGTTACGTTTAAGACGTGTTTTTATCAGCTTGGCGATTTTCGTTTCTTAAGGGGTTATATACAGTTAGAATTTTCAAAAAATCGATTTTTTTTTATTTCATTTTCTTAATGAACATATATTTAAGAATACACATAGAAAATTTCATATCGTTCCGGTGAATATTTTCAAAGTTACAATCAAATTTGAAAAGGCGTTTCAGAGTGCTCGGAAGTACAAGGTCCAAACTTTAAACGCGTTTTTCTCAAAATGGTGTTTTCAAAGTCGGTGACCAACATTACTCGAAAACGGCTAGACCGATTAGTCTCAAATTTTAACACGACCTTCTTAAATATATTTTTTAGTAATTAATCGAAGATTTTTTCTCTCCTATAAATATTTTTTTTTTATAAACAATTTAAGGCCGCAATTTTGGTGAAGAATCGATTTTTTTTTTGAGAAACCGCCATTTTGTCAAAAAATTTTATATTGCTTATTCCTTCGATTAATTACTAAATTTAACATTATTTTAACGAAATCTGTTTGGTTTTTTAATTTCATATGATTCAGTTCCGAGATATAGTGGTCACCGCAAAACGTCTTTTTTGAGAGGAGCTCCTGGAGATCAGCTGTAGCTCTTTTTCAAATAAATATTTTACTAGTACTAAGTCTTAAAATACAGTTAAAAGATACCATAATATGTGTATAAATTTTAGGATCAATAAATTAAAAAGTTTTCTCAGAAAAAATTCTGGAAAATTCACTTTTTTCCGGCCGTCTAACTGTATATAACCCCTTAAAAGATCACACTTCCTTCCAAAAACAATCCTGTAACGCTGCCCCAGCCTACATATTCCCCAGGCATGCCTCTATGTAATTTTGCCTTATTTCCCAAATTAAAGACAATCTTAAAGGGCCTTTGTTTTACAAGCATACGAGAAATGGCTGAAAGAGCTAAAGGCCATTCCAAAAATCGAGTTTGAGAAGTGTTTCGACGATTGTAAGAAGCGAAAAAAACCAAAAATTCCTGTTAGTTTTTGAACACACCTCGTATATCTAACTCGATGATCATAAAGTTTGTTCACACTCAGTATATGGATCAAGAGACGTTACAGAGTTTAGCTTTATATTATAAATTATAATTTTATGAATAGGGAAATTGTCCAGTACGCGTAAAGAGTGTTAGAAACGCTGAAAATACCCATAAGGAACGGGCGTGTGTTTCTTTAGTGTTATTGATAATGTCGCTCCGTTTGCGCTAATGATCCAATTTTTAAGATAACTTTTTTAAAGATATAAAATGGATGGTAAATATTAGTCGCGAATTAGTAAAATCGTATTTTATATAAATATTACTGAATATAAATATTGTGATGTTTTACTGATATTTTAGAATTTTTTTTCTACGACCAGTAAATAGATAGAAACTTAAGTTTATTATCTTTTATTAACATATATTTCGACAATATAAATATAAATTTTCAGCTAAAAATATTATGTCAAACATGAGAAAAAATGGGCTCGCATTTCTCCACAATTAGGGCTGATTGGCTTATCGGAAACAAAAAAAGTTAGCTGACTATAATCTATAGGCCTAAATGCATGGAACGCACTACATTAAGTGAATATATCAAAATATGTACTTTTGTTAGATATTTGAAAAAAAGACAATTTTGCGTATTTTTTAGGTTTTTGTTAATTTTTAAATTATCATAGTTTTTGGAATTTTTAAATAGTAATAAAGCGTTCCATGCGTTTAGATGTGCTAAGTATACCCAACAAATTTCAATTTATTCGTTCAAGCCGTTTTTGAGTTACGATGCAGGAAAGTTTGAGAAACACAGGCTTGAGAAAAACTCGTTTACAGTTTCCAGTTGTTAACTGAGCGATTTGAACAGCTCCTTCTTCTAACTGCTGTATCTTTCAAACAAATTTCAAAAAATCACTTTACTACCGTATTCTAGACATATTAAGAAAGCAATTTATGATTAAAAAAAAATTTTTTTTAGCCCATCACAAGGGGTGACCCTCTTAATGAATAATCAGATAGAGGATAGAATGAATAATCTAAGAGGAAAATAACAGAGCAACAGCGTTCTTTTGCAACTTAGACTCGACGCAGATCTTCTAAAAGGGTAATACTCGAACGAGAGATCGATAATGAGTTCTTAGACCAACAATCAATAGCAGAGATAAGAAGAAGACACAAAATCAAACCAATAAAAAATGATTGGCGGCAAAGTTGTATGGTCAAAGAGCTGAACGAAATAATTTAAGTGTGAAAAATATTTATGATGTCTCTTATGCATACAATGTACATATGTACACTTACATTTACAAGCTTCTTCTTATTTTTAAACGACGCTCATAAAGTAGTCTCTATATTTGTTCTTAACGAAATTCAATTATTATTATTCGCTTGACATTTGCCGCAAGTGACGCACACTGCAGACGTCCAACACTTACGACCTTTGTTTACATTGCAGCAAAATCAGAAATATGTAAAAAATACAAGAAAAACGAAAATAAAACACATTCGATTGACACAAGCAAAGTCATACAATCACACATACCCATTTATTTGTAAATTTATTAAGCTGTGCGGCGTGTGGTGTGTGTGCATTGATAGCAACAATCAGCGCCAATGTTGTCGCTTCCTTGTCTGCAATATATTGACGACGCGTCGACATTGCAACCCACACACACACAGACATATTTATATGCACGGCAGTAAGCACAGCAACATTGTCCTTTGATTATCCTTCACTCTTTCACCTTTTGCCTATTTGCCTAGGCAGTAAGTAGTAGTAGTCTATGTTGGTCTTTACCACCCGCCCAACGGATATGCTTTGACTTTCCTGTCTAACGGTGTTTAAATGGAGTTGTTGATTTTAGTTAGTACTCCGTAGGACTTGTGGTTGCACATTGTTGTTGTTGTATGTGTCTGACTTGTGGGAATTTTATGTTTATCACTTTATTATGTAATAATTGCTTACAATTGGTTAAACGGCTACAATAACAAATATGTTAGGCGTTGCATAATTGAAATGCAAATAATGCCGAGTAGAAGAAGAAAGCATTGCATTTCATACATACAAACATGTATATATACACACCTACATATAGATAGCTGCACAGAGAAAGAGATAGAGTGAAAGAAAGAGATCTAAGGCCAACAAATGATTTGTGCCAAGTGTGTAGCTTTAAATCAAACAATGCAATTAGCTTTTGTGCAACAAAATTTATAGTACTCGTCTATAGCAATGGACTCTACAAGTTACGTATGATTAATGAACCTCTTTCGAAAGCAGACAACAACATCAAAGGTAATTTATTAGAGATAACATTTAAGATTGGAAAATTATGAGCAATTGAGCACTACATACACTTTTTACTGTTATGGATCATAAAACATCGCAAGGAAAATTATTCAGAACGAATTGTGCTCTTAGGTGTCTGAGAAATGAAATTCAAAATTGGAAGAGAGAGTTCTGTAAGAATTATGATATTTTTGAATATGCATAACATTTCGTAATCAATCGATGAAATTTTCCGGTATGCAAAGAACTAATGTGACAGCATTCCCAGGTGTTTAATCGTAATCAATCTCCCATATGTGGTGATCATCTTGGACCTATATACCGAAAAAACAAGAACCGTCGAATAGAAGGTTTCATATAACAGAAATAAAAGACTTGGTTTAATTGTTGTTCAGAGTATAAGCAGACATTACTTTCAGTATTTATATAAAATCACATTTCGAGTTTTGATAGATGAGCCGAATTTATGACATCCGCAATAAGGCGATCTTCGATATATTGCTTTCAATAAATAGATGGCGCTGCAAGCGACACATGAAGTTAATAATGATCAAGGTACCATGATTTTTGTAAGAGCTTTTATTTAGTTCTGCTCTGCAAAGGACCAACAAAGTGCGTTTGGTATGTTATGGAGTCAACACGCACTAAATGATAGTTGTATCCTTAACGGATTCAGATATTGGAGAATTTAGTACCTATTCAGAGCACTCTATAACTCAAAAACTCGTAAGAACTCTGCTTAATTTTTTTTAGGTTATTTTTTGAAAAAAAATAGTGGAATTTGACCTCGAATTAATTTAATCAAATTTAAGGTTGTAAACATTTTCTTGCGTTCGAGAACATCTGAGTTTTATTATCGAGTATAATGATGGAGGTTTGAATTTGTAAACCTAGGCATATCCAAAATGCACTGTTCTAAAGGAGGAAGTTCTTATTATATTTCGTTCGATGCCTTTATGTATGGCCAACGCTTCCATAAGTCCAGTCGCTGAACCCAATTTTCGAAGGTTTTCAAGTATAAATCGGCCGATACTGCTGCAATTTCACGTTCGATATTCGTACGAAGTTTATCAATCGTCGCTGGCTTGTTGGAATAGACCATATACTTGACGTAGCACCACAGGAAATAGTCTAACGACGTCAAATCGCAAGTTCGAGGCGGTCGATTGACTGGATGATTTCGTGAGATAACACGTTCACCAAACTTGTGGCGTCGTCCTATGGGAACTAATGAGCCGATCATAAATTGGACGTAGCGCTCTTAAAGTTGAGGACACTGATTCCGAATTTCGTAAATATTAATAATTTCGACTAATTGTTGGATCGTATATCTTTCATTGATGAAATGGCAAACCTTACCGAAAAGAAATTTAAAAAGAGAAAAATATGAGGCGTTTGTTGTCTCCATCGGTTTACTTTTGTAGCGTCCCTACTGAAAAATCTTTTATGTAGATAGATGCTTTATTTTCCTATTGTCAACATATTTCAACTATACAGCTGGAAATTAAATGAATTAGGCGAAGAAATATAAGCAAACTATGAAATTCTCGGGGTTTGAGGGATCTTTGGGATGTTTCGAACCACTTGTGGTGTAATTCTTGAAAAATGGACTTTCTGATGATCAAAAAATGCCGATGTAGGTCGTTTCGCACAATTTGGATATTGGTGAAAAAGTGATTTCGAATGATGAGTGACTTTTTTTATTGTTTGGGGTATTACGGTATACCATTACGTTGAACCACTCAAACCTAACCTCACAATAATTAATAAATATGTATTTTATTAAAAATGTTACCAAAAAGAGGTCGAATTTTACTATATACATATATCATATACTTGTGTATATCTTGTAAACAACGGCACCTGTATGTAAATATTTCCACTATAACTAACCAAATTCGTTATGACACCTATTCAATCAGTTGCTTTGAAATAACCTAAAAAAGAGCTGAGAGGTCGTAAATATTGAACCTGCGCTTATCTATCAAAACTAATTGATACTTTATATATAAATCAATCATGTACATTTGTATGAGTGTGAACAAAATAGCTAATTAGCAACAACAAAGTATATCGTATGAATGGAAAGGGGTGTGTTCTACACTAAGATTCCGTTTGCAAGGGCGCCGTTTGATTTTATAAATATAAATTATAAACTTACGTTAAATTTAACTGCCACCAATGCTATTTTTAAAAAGCCCACCAACGCAAATCAACCACATATGACGGCAGAAAAAAAAAACAATTGAATTCTAAAATTTAAAAAATTTCGCAGTCAAACCAGCCTTTGATCTTCAATGTTGTCTGTGTTTATAATAAAATTCGAATTGTTTGCGTATTGAAAAATTAATATAGAAAGTGCGACCAACATGCCACATTGAAGCGTGCCACTAAATCAGAAAGTTCATTAAAATTGTACGAAATTGGAATATTTGGCATTGTTGTTGAGCAAAAATTGTGCAAAAATATCAAATATGAATTTTAAAAATTTTTATAGCACATTAAAAAGCGGAAAGAAAAATGCAGAGCTGCGATAATTTTTTTTAGCACAAACACTCATTGAAATATACATATACATACATCTATTCATGAATACATTGTATTAAACTCTGTTGTGTATGCCAAATTGTAATAAAAATTCTTTGCACAGCAGCAAAGATCTTTATATTGCTGTGTACATTGTAGTATTGAGTATATTTACATACAAACAGTCGATTGTTTATTGAAAAATTTAATTTTAATTCAATTAAAATGTAAATTGATACTAAATACACGAAATAGTCTGCACTGTTTACAAACAATTATTTTGCCCAATAATAATACCGTTAGAACGCTTTTAATTAGGCCACAAGATAGTTAATGAACAACTCACTAACCACTATGCGCAAGCTAAATGACCTAATGGCAGGTTGTGACTGACTAATTGATATTAAAAGCGGTGAATAAACACATATACATGTATATAAATAAACAGTATATCCCTTATATCATATCCTATATATGTATAGGTAGAAATATTATATGTACAGCCAGTAGAAAATGTGTGGCAATGAAGATGGAAGATGATAAAATATCTTTAAAAATTATTTCGATGTATTTATAAGGACTCGATTCACCAGACCTTATAAATATATCGAAATAACAAGTGACTGGTATAAATATTATAATCTGGCATAAATTCAAAATATATGTTCCCAACTCTTTGGGAACGGAACTATTTTTGGGATTAAAAACTAGTTCGAAAACTGCATTTGTTGAGGATAAAACTGAAGACTGACCAAAGAGTCCATAGAGTTATCTCACAAATGACGGCATTAGATATTTCACAATTATTTCTTTTAAAGCCAATGCATTTCAAATACTGAAAGTGAGCTGCAGATATTATAGACGATATATAAGTATGCTCTAAATCTCAGTTCGGAACTGCAATTTGACCAACTATGACTTCATGGAATGGAGAACCGATTCTATGAAAATTTTTAAGCTATTCGTGAGATACCATATAATCAGCCAAATCAAAGAATCTTTTTAACAGTTAGACGCGATCGTTATGTGAACTAAATGGCACTTAAAAACCTGAAATCACTAGTCTACAGAGCTCACATTAAACCTAAAGGAAGAAATCTAAGTTTTGTTTACTTTTCCTGACCAAAAGAACATGAAATTCGAGACAATACGAACATAATTATAAAAAAATAATTAAGTAAGGGTATTAAATATGAAATTTCACAAATATTTTGACTTAATTGTAAATCCTTTTACGCAAAATTATATCTAATATTACTCATTTACTCATTAACTCCAAATTCCACACTAGGTTTGTTCTAAAAATAACGGTAATTTTCGTTCTTTGAATAAAACATTTATTCACTTGTCATTAATGTTGTCCGCCTTTAAAATAGTACCTATTCGTTATTTTAAATTTATGCCAGCGCATCTTCCAAGCGTGGAAACACCTCTCAAACTCTATTTTTGGGATAGCCTTTAGCTCTTTCAGCGATTTTTCGTATGCTTGTTTTTATTTTTGGAAATAGTAAATTTACAATTCCCGTTATTTTTTGAACACACCTCGTTTGAGCACCCGTAAATGCCAGTACTTCTTCCAATCCTCGAAACTCTTCTCAAACTCGATTTTTTGGGGTAGCCTTTAGCTCTTTCAGCGATTTTTCGCATGCTTGTTAAATTAAGAATCTTTACAGTTCTATTAACTTTTGGAAAATTTAAAATTTTACAATTCCCGTTATTTTTTGAACACACCTCGTAAACTACGCAGTAAAAACCACCTTACTCCAATACATTTTTAATTAAGTAACACATATTAAATGCATGCATATATATGTAAATATAATTTGCACATTGCACCTGAACTTGTTAGGTGAAAACTAATTTGTTGCTTTTATACACACTAATGACAGTTTTAATAGTTAGAATGACATAACTGTCAACACAGCGTAAGCAAACAGTTGTTAAACACTAATTAAAGGATGCGCAAACAACAACAAATGGGTGTGTTCATGTGCCTTTAAGCGTCTAATTGAAACACTTAATGACATGAGAAAGTACTAATTGAATGCGAAGAAATTGATTTGTGTGTGATGATAGCGAATTACAAGCTTTTTATTGAACATTTCCAGGGAAAATTATACAGGAGAACAAAAACTATAAAATGAAACGTATTTTTTTTGCCTTTGATCTCTTGAATGCCAAAAATCTATTCAATAAAAATACAATTTAATACAAAAAAAAATCCAACAAAGATAATAAAAATCATAACAAATAGAATTTAATAAAAATGCAAATTGCAATCCTGCTGACCTCACCTAACCACCTTGCGAATTTCACAATTTACTGAAATGCCTTACATTTATACAACAACTAAAAAATCAGCATTTACTCAGCATTGCTGATGACTCATTTTGGGATTACGTTGAAAGTTTTCACTGTCACAGATCTGCAGACGCGATTTAATAAAAAAAGAAAGAAAACTTTCACGTCGCTACACTGAAGGATTTTATTTTCATTTTTATTTCGAAACGATTAAATTGTATTTTTTGTTGTTGTTGTGCGTTAGATTGTTTTCCTTTTCAGTTGTCTGCCAAAAACTGTGCTGCTGCCAAAAAAGTTGTAAGCGAAAGAGGAGCGAAAAAGCAATAAAAACGTAAAGACGTCTCGTGGCATTCATATTGCGTATATTTCTGTGTATGTGTGTGTATGTGCAATATATGCGGCAGACAAATTTTGGATACAGCAACTGTTGAATCACTGCCTGATACATGCATTGTACATATAAACATATGTATGTAGGTGTTGCTGTGCGAAAACAAAAATGAAAATATGAAACTTTGGAAAATCCGCTCACTTTGGAAATGTCACTCATACCACCCGGTGCGTCAATGCGATCAAAGTGACGCTTGCAGCGCACACACATGTTGGTTTGTTTGTACTAGTAGATTGTACATCCGTTGCAATAAATGCTTAAATGTTTATTGCTTATATATTTAAAAATATTTTTTTTGTTGTTGTTACTTTTCCGATACAAATATTTATTTTTTGATATTTTTCATTTCCGACCATTTCAGTACCTCTCTTTCTCTCTCTCTGAAAAATGTTGTTGTGTTTAAACATTTGTACTCAAGTTTTTGTTTATTTATTTTATATTTTTTGGCAAGCGGAAGCACTATGCGTCCGAGCGTTGTGTGTATACGCGTTAAAGGACAGTGAAAACGTTTAGCATGATAAATGGCTGTCATTGCTGTCGTACGTATAATTTATTTATTTTATTTTAAAGTAATAAACGAAAGTGGTTTTGTGTTGAGTGATTTATACAACTTGTTGTTGTTTTGGAGTATATGAAAATGTCAGAGAAATTTCAAGTTGAATTCTATGTTGATTGTCAAGTAATTTCTTTTATGATTTATTGGTTTTATGGAAAACTATTTGAAATGTTTGAATTTTTAGACACTCAGTCAAAATCATTGTGGCATATTAACATTAAAAAATTATATTTAATTTTTTCATAGACGTATTTCACGGTGAACTTATTAATATTTTGTTTGCTTTTGAAGAGGAATTTTTATTAGGGTTGCCATGGAACAAAGAAATATTATTAATGACTGATTAATAAAACTAATAGCCTTCCTACACAGCCAAATTAATTGATCAATTAAAATTTCAATTGAGAAACCAATTTTTGCCCTTCGCACTGCCGGCTACTCGATAATCGATCAGCTTTTTTTTGTTTTTGCTTTTCATAAGAAGTTGGTAAGTTTCATCAGCTGATTGTCATTTTATTGTTTATATCCAGCCGCATCTACCAACTCGCATACAGATTTGCAATTACATATTCCTTTTTTGTCGCAGGTTGCAATGAATATTAAACTCGATTATAATTCGATTAAAAATGTATGTAGAAAAATTAGATTTTTATTTTGTATGGTGAATCGATCTAAATCAGTGCTTTAATCGATCAATAAGTCGTTTAATTGATCAATTAGCTCCAGTGCGAAAAGTCTATAAGATCACTTCCACTAATTTACATAATTTTGGCATAATGAAAATATCTGCGGGTAAAGTTATATTTCAGAATTTTTTGAAAATACCGTTACATAAGAAATATTGAAAATATTGAAATATTGCTCATTTCATCTATATGAAATCTATATGAATCTTAACAGGGCTTATTTACGGAAAAGATTTGTTACTCTATTAAGACTTATTAATCGTGTCATCCACGGACATAAAAAAATCGTAAATCAAGCTAATATACAAAACTGTTAAAATCTCTCTCGATCTTATTTCTATCGACCATATTTAAAGACTGAGAATACAATAAGGAAGTAAGACAATGTAAACCTAAAGATAAGAGACAAAAATCTCTCCCAAAGTTATATACATATTTCGAATTCTCCAAACTGAGTAGAGGTCTACATTCCAGTCGACACAAATGTTAAAGTTGAAGTATGTGACTAAAAGAGGCTCGAATGAGTTTTGGTTCAAAATTGCCTTTAGCAAGGTTGGATGAGTTATAGATGCTTATTAGACTTAACAAGCCATAATGTTAGTATTGACACTAGGAAAGGGTAAATTCGGATGTTATTTTTCGGAAAAAGCCCCTACTAAGTTTTTTCAACATATGCATTGTGTAAACTACTAAAGCTATATCAACCAAACTCTGTATGATGGAGGAAATCGGATTATAACCATGCCTACTTCCCCATACAAAGGTTATGTTGAAAACTACTAAAAATGCTTTAATTCAGCAAGGAAAAATACCAGAAACCTTAAATTTCATTGTAGAGATGGATGAAAGGACGGCTGCATTCAAATGTCTATAAAAAAATTTAAATCCGTCCACGTCCACTAATGGGTGAAAGACCATATCCCAGAAACTGCTCGACCGTTTTTAACGAAAGTCGATTCGAACCATTCTTCTTGGCAACCCAATTCTACTATAATTTTAAAATAGGCGAAATCGAATCACAACCACGCCTACTTTCCATATACCACAATTCTGAAGATTCGTTCACTTTACAATGAATAAGTTAAGCATCGGTGAATATCAGAAAAAACTATGCGTGAATACTTTGTTTCTAGTGTGGCATATCCCGCATTAAATCATTGAAATCGGACTATAATTTTTCAAAGTGCCAACTATCGAACATGAGGACCTCGAAGTTTGGGTTAGTTTTTTATTGAAAATATGGGTAAATCTCTCAGATATTCTAAAGAAATTCAAAGGAAATATGTTCCTTCTAACAGTGTCCAGGAATTTTCCAAGTACTATATAATGATTTTTGTTTTCTATTGGACTTTAATCCGTATATGTGGGTCAAATTGTGTGTTCTCATAATAAAATTAAATAAATAAATTGCTAGACTATATAATGATCGGTTGCAACCGAATTCTACTTGTTAATCTAAATATTACTACGAATTGTTCTCGAAGTCTATTTATAAGTCCTTGAAGACTAACTCATTTGTAAAATAAATAATAAAAACTCGAATATAAAGATGATTTTTATCAATGCACAATGTAAGGTTAGATGAGTGAAAGTTTATAAATCTGGCCTTTCAGTTAGGCATTTTTGCTCAAAAATTTAGAGAGCAAGTAGTGTAAAAGTTTTGACTGATAAATATTGATTTCTATAAGATTAAATATTGCAATATCCCTTCTAGTAGATCAATTTTGTGAAATAGTGAGACAAATACCATGTTAATCTCTCACTTCAGTGTAGATGTATTTATTTATCCCTGCTTTTTCAAACATAAATGTCATATTTATAGATTGTTTATCGCTTTTCCTCTACACTTCTTTTCCCATATGTTTTATTGGAAGTCATGCAGCATAATCGCCTTACAGTTTGTTTATGTGATAAAGTATGAAATGACGTAAATACTGCAATTTATGACAGTTAGTTTTGAGGTAAATAATAATATATAAAGAACTGTGTGTGGTTCGGCATGTGAACTCTTTCTGTTTTTAGCAAAACAGTTTGGCAAAAGAATGGAATGTGTGTGTGTGTATTTTAGCAACTCACTGACGTCTGAGATTTTATTGCGAATATCTATTGTTATTTGATAAATACGAAGATATATAATATAATATACAAATACATAAATATATATGAGGTGTGTTCAAAAAATTACGGGAATTTTGAATTTTTGAAAAAAAAAATTAATATTGTCGCATTCAAAATAGTCACCAGAATACATACTTCTCAAATTCGATTTTTGGAATAGCCATTTATAACACATACTTTTTTTTTGACAATTGGACTTTTTGAAAATGTGAAATTTTAAAATTCCCGTTATTTTTTGAACACACCTCGTTTATTCGTATTTGACATACTTACTATGTAAGTAAGTTATACGTATGCTAATCGCTTTCTATATTTATCATGCGATATTGATTTTTTACCATATTTTTATCTAAATACTTGATTCATATAAACATATATAGTACATATATAGTATATTTACATTAGTTTTTACGCTTTGTTGTAATCAATATTATTTATTAGTTTAATAAATAGGTTTAATTAAATTGTGAGTGCAATAATGAGCGCGCAAGAGTATGAGTGATATGAATGCATTGTTGCGAATGGGGAGCGATTATTAAGTGGCAAGGGCAGTAGAGTTGGGGGAATCACAAAACCTATACATACATATAAGTATGTGAATACATCGTTAACTGCATTACAACAACAACAAAATGTCGTATATAAACGCTTTCCCAAAGCCTAATGTCTGATGCGCATTGTTTTTCACTCAACCATCAAATTATGCAAACATTCGCAGCGTAAATGAAATATTAATAAAATATACATACATATATGTACGTAAATATGAATGTATGTATGTGTGTTTGAAGGTAAATATAACGTTTTTTTATGGCATACATATGTATGTACTTCACATGCTGGTATTATAATTTTGCCAAGCATAAAATACAAATATGTCCAGTAAGGAGCGTGCCGGTGAAGCCCCCAGTTGAATTGGCAGCAACATAACTCGCTGATAAATATTATATGAGCGCGCACATAAGTATGCTATATTTTAAGCACATGCGCTTAATATGGTTGTATGTTTGTGTGTGTTTGTTACCATTTTTATTATTATGGAGGGTGTGATATTACTAACGATTGTAAACACATTCATAGTCATATTTGTATTTATCTTTAAATATCTACATATTTATATGTAAATATGTATATACATGTGTCTATAGATAGTACGTATGCGTGTGTCATATAGTAAAACAAAGCTGTCGTCACAGTGTCGCCGTTTAGAGGAATGCGCTTAACGCCAGTCGGGACAATTGCTGCAGCTACGAATAATATGTACCCAGTAAACCAAAACTTGCGGGATTACAAAAAAATCACTCATTATAAAAAATTTAATGAAAATGTCACTCAGCCACTTATGAAGAAATTTTAAAAAATACGTGGTGTGTTCAAAAAATAACAGGAATTGAAAAATTATATTCACCCTTATTGTAAACTTCATGTGAAACGATATTCCGAATGAAAAAACTCACACATTTCTGTTTTTTGTATGAAGAATTTTTATTTCCACACGAAAGAAAATTTCGTATCATGAATTTCGTGTGAATTAAAATTTACATTCGAATTTCGGCATTGTGTCACAAATAATTTTGTTTTGATTTTTTGATTACTCGTATTGGAACAATCAATGAAGATTCCGTTCATAAAGCCAATTACGCGACTGTTTTAGCACAAAAGCATAAATTTTCCACCTAAAAATTTTCAGTGCTGGCCCGACTTACATCCCCACCACGGAAAAATATATATATTTAAAGAGATAATTTAATAAAATAACTTGAACGGACGTACATTGGCCCCATGATATCCAGGGAATCATATTACTAATCCAAAATGCATGCACTTTCTCCTTATTTTCTATGTAAAAGCTGTTTACTATATCAGGATTTTCTACTAAAAACTTCAACTGTGTTTTGTTAATGGCTGTTTCCAACAAGAGGAGGAATACACTTAGTCTATAAGGATATCTCTTTAGAAAGTCAGAAAAAAAAACCTAATAGATATTAAGGCTCGAAAAAATGCAGTGAACCTACTACAAATCTGCATATTTTTTTTACTTCTAAATTCGCTTATTCGACAGGATAAAGTTTTTAATGGGTCAATGACCCATTAAGTACCAGAAGTATTACTGAGGGCGAAGAGGGCGCCCTAGACATCTTACGATTTGCCTTGGGCCAGAAGGATCTTGTGACTGACCAGCTTTTATCCAGCTCAGTTGAAGCCCAACTGTCCAGTAGACAGTAGATCACAAGGGCGTAGTTGGTGCTCGTATTTATTCGCTTTCTACTGTGGTTAGACTTACGTGCCTAGCCTTGAAAGGTCATTAGCCTTACCTTATTACCTAGGATATTAAATCCAGTGCTATTTTGATAGCAGCCAGTTGCGCTTTAAAAACACTAAAATAATCGTGAAGCATTTTGAAGCATCCACCACAAAAGAATCCCGCTGAATATTAATTTAACTTTGGGTTCATATAGCCAAAGAACTACTTAATATACGTAGATCTTAGTTCATATTAAAAAAGTTTTTAAAATTAATTAAATTGTTAATATTGATACTTGTTCCCAACAATTTATTTTGTGAACAAATTTTGCTGTTTCACATGAACAAAATTACATTTACAATAAGGGAAAATTTCCGAAGATGTGAGATTTTCCCCATGTGAAATACATGATACGAAAAACAAAAATTTATTAGTTTTTTCATTGGAAATGTCGTATGCTAGTTCTTTGGATATATGAAACCATAGTGAAATTATTATTCGGTATGATCCTCGTGCGGTGGAGGGCGCTTCAAAAGTCTTCAAGACTATTTTAGCGTTTTTAAAGTGCAAGGGGCTGCCTTAAAGGTAGCAGCAAATCTACTGCTTCGAAGTGTAGCGTCCTTTAGATTAATGACAATTCAGGAAATTTTAGGACTACACATGTCAGTCTTATCGACAGGAGAATGGAAACAAGTAGGAGCACTACCTATCCTATTGTGATTTTCTACTGAACAATTGGGCTTCAACTGAGCTGCACAAACGCTAGTCAGTATCAAGATCCTTCTGACCCAAGGAAAATCTCGACATTTTACGAGTTCTCGAAATCTTGGAAGCTCTTTGTCCTCAGTAATATTTTTTTCTTAGTTGAAGGGGTTATTGTCCCTATAAAAATTGGAACCAGGCGCTAGCTGCAGAAGTTGCCTGGAAGAAGATGAGGTGGAAACATATCAACACTTCCATATGGAATGATAATTTATGCTTTACAACAGTCTCGTAATTGGCTTTATAAACGGAATCTTCATATTTAGCCCCAATACGAATCATCAAAAAACCAAAACAAAAATATTTGTGACAGAATATCGAATTTATGTTTTAATTCACACGAAATTCATGATACGAAATTTTCTTTCGTGTGGAAATAAAAATTCATGGGAATGCTTTATTCACCTGAAGTTTACAATAGGGCTGATTATTAACGGCGAAAACAGTAATTTAGTCGAAGAAAGCAATATTTAAAAAGAAATATAACTCAAAATTAAAAATTCCCGTTATTTTTTTAACATATCACATATAATCGATATTTTGAGAAAAAGTATTATTAATGATACTATATATTTTTTTTTTTGAAAATATCTCATAACCGATATTTTGAAAAATAGTAATTCAGTCGAAGAAATCAAAATTTTTATAAAAAAAAACTCAAAACTAACAAGTAAGGAAGGGCTAAGTTCGAGTGTAACTGAACATTTTATACTCTCGCAATTTATTTATTTAACTTTATTTATATTATATAATACACAATTTGACCCACATATTCGTCATATATATTGTATAAAGTCCATTGAAAGTTGGAAACCCTAATATTAGGCTAGAAGTACCGAGGTCCTCATGTTCGATATATGGGGCCTTGACAACCTATGGTTCGATTTCGGTGATTTTTAGAATGGGGCTGCCACACTATAAACGTAGTATTTGTGCAAAGTTCTGCACCGATATCTTCACTAGTGCTTACTTTATATATTGTAAAGTAAACGATTCACGCTGGCTGGGTCATGTTGTTCGAATGGATGAAAGTGCCCCAGCTCTGAAAGTTTTCGATGCAGTACCCGCTGGTGGAAGCCGAGGAAGAGGGAGACCTCCACTCCGGTGGAAGGACCAGGTGGAGAAGGACCTGTCTTCACTTGGTATTACCAATTGGCGCCAAACCGCCAAAAGGAGAGATGCGTGGCGCACTGTTGTGGACTCGGCTATAACCGCGTAGCGGTTTCTACGCCAGTTAAGAAGAAGAACGATTCAGATTGTCTTCAAAGTTCTGGTATGTAGGAAGTAGGCGTGGTTGTGAAGCGATTTGGCCTATTTTCACAACATATCATCGGGATGTATGGAAAATATTACAAACCAAGTTTCATTGAAATCGGTCGAGTAGTTCCTGAGGTATGCGCCCCTATTCCCGTTGTCGTTATCGTTTTAAAAGGACTTAAGAACTCCTATTTGGCATTCCTGTTGGCGTTAACGACATATATCGAAAATAAATTGAGATTCCCCAATTTGAAACGACTACAGCAACGACATAGAAACAGTCGTTTTTTGTCGTTGCTATAATTGTGAGCGACATAGAAACGACGCGGTTGTTTGAAGGAATATTTAAAGTGAAGATGAAAATTCCAAATCGGAAACAGTTTGAAAATTGAATTTCTGAAATGGAAAAATATCCTGCGTATGCCAAGGACTTTAGAAAACGGATAAATCCTTTAAATTTCGATTTTTTGGAAGGATATTTTTTTTCTAAAAAAAAAAAACTAAATCCATTCCACCGCCATCTCGCGTCGGAAATTGTTGGCATTAATGAAATAGCATTTTTATATCTAAGAATATATTTAAGATACGAAAGGTCTTAAAATTCAAAACGAAGAAAAAAATAGTACTCCAACAAGACGAGGAGTTAATAAACAGATACCCAAACCTCCTTTGGCTGGACCACTCGGTAGAGTAGTCGGATTAGCCAGAAGCAAGGAGCATGAGACGCTGGAAGTATAACATATTTTAGAAGAAAGATTGGAGGACGCAGATGTCACATAAAAAATAATTTTTTATATGGGAAAAGAGCGCCTTAAAGTATACTATATAAAATATGTAGACAAATTTCGATAATTTTTCTTAGGCGTTACGATATACTTCAAGAATACCAATTTAGGAACGAAACGACGATAAGAACGACGACGATAAGAACGACGACGACTTAGAAACGACTATTAAAACGACAACGACAACGGGAATAGGGCCGATGGTTTTTGACCCATAAGTGGGCGACGCCCATTTTCCATTTTGTAAAAAAAATCTGAGTGCAGCTTCCATCTGCCATTTCTTATGTGAAATTTAGTGTTTCTGACGTTTTTCGTTAGTGAGTTAACCCACTTTTAGTAAGTGGGCCACGCCCACCTCCCCAAAAAAAATTACATCCAAATATGCCCCTTCATAGTGTGATCCTTCATACCAAATTTTATTTCCATAGCTTTATTTATGGCTTAGTTATGGCACTTTATGTGTTTTCGGTTTTCGCCATTTTGTGGGCGTGGCAGTGGTCCGATTTTTTTTCGAAAGCAACCTTCCTATGGTGCCAAGAAATAAATGTGCCAAGTTTCATCAAGATATCTTAATTTTTACTCAAGTTGCAGCTTGCACAGACGGGCGGACAGACATTCGGATTTGAACCCCACTCTGCACTCTGATCACTTTGGTATATATAGCCCTATATCTAACTCGTTTAGTTTTGGGCGTTACAAACAACCGTTATGTGAACAAAACTATAATACTCTCTAGCAACTTTGTTGCGAGAGTATAAAAATACCCGTTAGAAGAAATCAATCTATTTAACAAAAAAACTCAAAATTAAAAATTCCCGTTATTTTTTTAACAGATCTCATATTACCAATATTTTGAAAAATAGTAATTTAGTCGAAGAAATCAATATATTTAACAAAAAACTCAAAACTAAAAATTCCCGTTATTTTTTAACAGATCTCATATTACCAATATTTTGAAAAAGACCATAAAAAAGGATTTTCACATCATGTCTCATGTCGTATAAGACATTGAAAAAATGTTCAATAAAACTTTTTTAGTTGCTTTTTCAACAAATACTGCTACTATAGTTTACTGGGTATAAAGTTAAATGCTTTCACACACACTTGCGTAGGGCTGAGCGCCTGTAAGTAGACTTTATATTTTCTAACAGGGAATATGTGAAAGTGTGCATTACAAAGTTTTTCATTACAAATACCAAGCAAATATTCTATGCTTAATAAGTGAGCGTTGGAATTCATAATTAAATAGCCCAGCAATTGTACTTTATAATTTAGTCTCTGAAGATTTCTTTGCAACGAAATGGGCAGACTAATGTATAATGAAGTTTTTTTTTTTAATTTAGTACATACTACTGCGCTCTTGTTAAATTTCATGTTAAAATTTTAATATGGTATGATGGCCGGTTATTAAGAATGTTAAATGTGCCATTCCACCGCTAGTACAGTTTCAGTAACCTAAAGGAAATTAAATTTAGAACCGGTTAAGGACTATCATCTCGGTAGCGTAAATAAAATAAATTTTTGGGTAATGATTTGCTGCTACAACAACAACAACAATATCAAATATATACGAGAGAAACATAACCTTAAAATGATTGATGCGATATCAGTTACCATGCTCATACCAAGTAATGTTGATTTCGACACATTCATTTTATTTGACTAACTGTTATTTTTAAAGATTTCGAAACTTCATCAATCAATTTGTCCATTTTGCGAAGAGCCACTTGTACTACACTTCAACTGCCTTTCCTTCTTCGTCAGCATAAAATATTTGATTGTTTATCTTAAGGATTTCATTTGAGTTTTCTTTGGTATTGTTGTTGACACAACGAATGCATTTAGTTTGAAGAGTTCAGAATATCTGTATAGTATATGTATTATGATATATGAAAGAATGAAATCGAAAATTGTTTAGATTGTCGCTATGAATACGATAAGGTTGATAGTGAAGAAGAAATTAGTAACCGAATGTTATGAGGTTGATGACCAGATCGATCAAATGAAAATTGTTGCCAGCAACTTTTTAGATAGCATATAATCATTTATTAACATACTAATTTTGATAACCCCCATATAAAGTAGTGAAAAAGAGAGCAATAAGATCCTCTCAACTGACAAAGCCATATTTTCTAACAATACAAGAACTATCGTCTCAAGAGTATAACCGTAAACTATTTGGGGAAGGGTTTTCATGGAAGAAACACTACAAAAGTAGACCAATAGGAAGAGAAGGAGACCGATATAGATATACGATCCAACAACAAGTCGAAATTATTAATATTTACTACCGAAATTCGGAGTCAGTGGCCTAAACTTTAAGAGCGTTACGTCCTACGTAGCAATGAGGCTTATTTCTGGCTGAATAGCTTCGTCAATAAGCAAAATATGCGTTATTGCTCAGGCAGCAATCCACACGTACTCCTTGAGTCACCATTGCATCCCGAAAAAATTACGGTTTGGTGCGGTTTATGGGCCTGCGGTGTCATTGGACCGTACTTATTCTGTGATGATCAAGACCGGCACCTTAATGTGAATGGGAATCGCTACCACTCAATGTTAACCGAATATTTTTGGCCTGAATTGGATGTTATGGACTTGGACAATATGTGGTTCCAACCGGACGGCACCACAAGCCACGCAGCGAATGTCACAGTCAATTTATTGAAAACTAAGTTTGGTGAACTTGTTATCTCACGAAAAGACCCAGTTAATTGGCCGCCTCGGTCTTGCGATTTGACGCCGGTAGACTATTTCCAGCGTCTGGACTTCTGCCCGTGGTGGTCATGCAAAAGATATCGAATTCCAAACATAATAGCATCGAATTTACTTTCTCAGGAATAAAGAATTTCATTGATATCCCAAACCGTTTTGGTTTTATTTAAAAAAAAGTAGCGCTCTTATTGAAATTCGTTTTATTTCCGTGTTCATGGCGATTCAACTTTAACAAAATTACTGCTGTTGTAGTGACCTCAAAAATGACCCAAATATTTTCCTTGAATACTGTCGAGTTGATAGTTCTTGGCCATATAAAATCGCGATTCCTTACAGTTAAGTAGAATTGATTAAAGAGAAATCTACTAAGAAGCTCGCAGTTAGTATAGCCTTAAGCAGATTAGTACAAAATTGTTCGAGATAATACCATATGTTAGATGTTAAAGACACATTTATACATTATCTAAACAAATTTATTAGTAACATAACTTCATTCCACTTCCAGACCCTGCTGTCTACTTCCCCATGTCGGCGGTGAAACTAAATCTGCCATTTAATGAAAAGTCACAGAGCATATTTTCCAAAATACCAATTGGACGCTTTCAAATATTGCACTTAGGGAAGGGACATAATGACGAAACTACAGAATATCTCTACACTTTGGAGAATAATGAATTGCTGCATGTGAACGGCAGCACTGGAGAGGTCTTCATGAAGAACGACTATCAAACCACACAAAAGAAGACGAAAATTATCTTAACCGCCATACCAAGGAAGGCGCACAAGGCGTTGGGTAAAATACCACAAATGACATTGGAGGTGACGCCACAAGCGGAAGCTGAGTATTGTGCGAATTTGGAGAATGTCTGCTTTTGGGCTGCAGCACAGTATACGATAGTGGAAGATGCCAATGCCGCCGCTAAGGATGCCGAGCAGTTGAGTGCATTCGAACCGTTGCGTGTGGGCACTTTGAATCCGCGTGCTACACGCTATCTCTGCCCCACAATGGATGTGAAATATGCGCTGGCGAGTGGTGGCAAATATTTTACATTAAAAAATAATGAAATCTACACTAAAGTACCGTTGGATTATGAGTACTTCAACACCACGGAGGTGGCGAATTTAGCGGTCACTGTCGACTGTACGATTAAAATGAGCGAAGCAAAAACGGTCGCATTCAATAAGACGCTACATGTGGCACTGCTGGATCGCAATGACAACGGACCGGAGTTACAAAATGAGGACGACTACAATTTCGTGCTGGATAATCCACATTTCAAACAGGTGAGTTTGGGGTAATTTACGCACAGTTTATTAAGCAATGGGTGGTAAGTGGGGCGTTGGAGTTTGACGAAAACTTATCGATTGTTTTTGCTTGTTTGTTGCGGCTTATCACACAATGCTCAAGTTGGTTTGGTCATAAAATGGTTTTTTTTATTTTATTATTTTTGGCTGTTGGTATTATTACTTTTGCTACTTGTTTTCGTCTGCCAGTTGGTCTAACGTCTTTCGTGCATTTTCCACCGCTCTTATTTGGCTTTTATTGCATGATACCGGCAAACTTTTTTGTGGCAAACTAATTCGCATCACGCAACCGGTATTCGTCTTGTCGGGCGACGGCGTCTATGCACGCATTCATTATGACCGTCTGCCGTTCGTCTGGCTTGGTTGGTCGGTTGTCTTCCTTGTAACGCGCCTTCTTTCATTTGTCTAAACTGTCTGCCGGTTTTGGTGGTGGGGGTGGAGCAAACTTAATTTGTGAATTGCCAGTCATTTCCTGCATTAATTCTTGCTTTAAAGCAAATATTACATTCCGTTACATACTAGTCAGTCAGCATTGATTTTATTTTGGTTTCATTAGTGGGATTAAAGTTTGATACGAACATAAAGAAATCAGTTTCTGATTTCTGCCTTCTTGACTGGCGTAGACACCGCTTACGCGGTTATACATCCGAGGCTGTTTCTTCCTTTTCAATGGGGGGTCTTTTTATGTGGTGGGTCCCAAACCCTACGCACAACCGCATAAGCGGGTTTCGCCTTCTCACTTTAGGTCGCCTCCAAACGGATGTCTGTTGGCTACCCAGAGGATACTTGGTCTAAGACCGGAAATCGTGAGCTGCTTGAGCCACATGTAAAAGAATCGTTCCTGGCCACTTCCAAGTGAATGACAGTCAGAAACTTTCCTCACTTACGTGAACTTCTACATATGACTCCATCCTCTGATTTCTGACTACGCAGGATTAAAGATATGAAAACAGAACCCCGTCAGACTTTTATTTCAGAAAATCTGTCTAGTTTTTTTCTTCCAGTTCAAAGAGAAGTCTAAGTCCATTGCGGTTTTGTAAAATAAACCAAATTTGGTGGTAAATATTTAGTCCTCAATAACTATTGTTGTTGTGACAACGTTAAAGATTCTCCAATTCCTCTGAAAGACTTTCCAAAAGAGTTCAGAATCGGGTTAAAAGTTAACCGTGGCAGTTTCGGTATGATTAACCTCAATACCTTGGTACATATTTGTATTAAAAACTGATGCTAGAGTCCAAAGAAAGCAATGGAAATAGCTAACGGTTAAAAATGTTATTCGAAATTTCCGTTATGTCGAATAATTCTGAGGATGGAGGAGGATGGAGTCATATGTAGAAGTGGAGGATGGAGTCATATGTAGAAGTTCACGTAAGTGAGGAAAGTTTCTGACTGCCATTCACTTGGGAGTGGCCAGGAACGATTCTTTTACATGTGGCTCAAGCAGCTCACAACTTCCGGTCTTAGACCAAGTATCCTCTGGGTAGCCAACAGACATCCGTCTGGAAGCGAGCTAAAGTGAGAAGGCGAATCCCGCTTATGCGGTTGTGCGTAGGGCTTGGGACCCACCACATAAAAACGAATAACCAGTGAATAAGAAACACAGGCCTCGGATGAGAAACCCCCCTTTTGATGACGACCACGGCAAACGTATAAAGGACTATGATTTAAGGGCATGCACCTGGAATGTCCGGACCCTTAATTGGGAAGGTGCCTCTGCCCAGCTGGTTGATGTCCTCGTAAGAGTAAAGGCTGACATCACCGCAATCCAGGAAATGCGATGGACGGGACAAGGACGGAAGAAGGTGGGTCCTTGTGACATCTACTACAGCGGCCATATAAAGGAGCGCAAATTCGGTGTGGGATTCGTGGTGGGAGAGAGACTCCGTCGTCGAGTCCTGGCATTCACTCCGGTGGATGAACGTCTAGCCACAATCCGCATCAAAGCGAGGTTCTTCAACATATCGCTGATTTGCGCCCACGCCCCGACGGAAGAGAAGGACGATGTGACCAAAGATACCTTCTATGAGCGCCTAGAACGTACCTATGAGCGCTGCCCCCGCCACGATGTCAAAATCGTGCTTGGCGATTTCAACGCTAGGGTGGGTAAAGAAGGTGTCTTTGGCACAACAGTCGGAAAATTCAGCCTCCATGACGAAACATCACCAAACGGTCTGAGGCTGATCGACTTCGCCGGGGCCCGAAATATGGTCATCTGTAGCACTAGATTCCAGCATAAGAAAATCCATCAAGCTACTTGGCTGTCCCCGGATCGAATCACTCGCAACCAGATCGATCATGTTGTGATAGATGGACGACATGTCTCCAGTGTTTTTGATGTGCGTACGCTTCGTGGTCCCAACATCGACTCGGACCACTATCTTGTAGCAGCTAAGATACGCACCCGCCTCTGTGTAGAAAAGCGCACACGTCAACAAACACAAGGAAGGTTCGACATCGACAAGCTGCAATCACAACCGACAGCCGAACGATTTTCTACTCGACTTGCACTCCTGCTCTCTGAGAGCACTCATCAGCATCTCGGTATAAGGGAGCTGTGGGACGGCATATCAAACTCCTTACGTACAGCTGCAACCGAAACCATTGGCTTTCGGAAAAGCCAAAAAAACAGCTGGTATGATGAGGATTGTCGTCTCGCAGTGGAGAGAAAACAGACTGCCTACCTCGCAATGTTGCGATCGACCGCAACACGAGCGGGATGGGAAAGATACCGAGAGCTGAAGAGGGAAGCGAGACGCATTTGCAGAAAAAGAAAGAAAGAGGCAGAAATGCGTGAGTATGACGAGCTTGACAAGCTGGCCGACAGGGGTAATGCTCGAAAATTTTACGAAAAGATCCGGCGACTAACTGAAGGTTTCAAGACCGGAGCACACTCCTGTAGGACCCCCAGCGGTGATCTAGTGGTTGATGACCAGAGTATACTGTGTTTGTGGAGGGAACACTTCTCCAGCCTGCTGAATGGCAGTGAAAGTACAACACCAGGAGATGGCGAACCCGATTCCCCAATCGACGACGATGGAACAGATGTTCCATTGCCCGACCGTGAAGAAATTAGAATAGCAATTACCCGCTTGAAGAACAACAAGGCGGCGGGGGCCGATGGATTACCGGCCGAGCTATTCAAATACGGCGGCGAAGAGCTGATAAGGTGCATGCATCAGCTTCTTTGCGAAATATGGTCGGAAGAAAGCATGCCCGACGATTGGAATCTCAGTGTACTCTGCCCAATCCACAAAAAGGGAGACCCCACAATCTGCGCCAACTATCGTGGGATAAGCCTCCTTAACATGGCTTATAAGGTTCTATCGAGCGTACTGTGTGAAAGACTAAAGCCCACCGTCAACAAACTGATTGGACCTTATCAGTGTGGCTTTAGACCTGGAAAATCAACAACTGACCAGATATTCACCATGCGCCAAATCTTGGAGAAGACCCGTGAAAAAAGGATCGACACACACCATCTATTTGTCGACTTTAAAGCTGCTTTCGACAGCACGAAAAGGAGCTGCCTTTATGCCGCGATGTCTGAATTTGGTATCCCCGCAAAACTAATACGGCTGTGTAAGTTGACGTTGAGCAACACCAAAAGCTCCGTCAGGATCGGGAAGGACCTCTCCGAGCCGTTCGATACCAAACGAGGTTTCAGACAAGGTGACTCGCTATCGTGCGACTTCTTTAACTTGATGCTGGAGAAAATTATAAGAGCTGCAGAGCTAAATAGAGAAGGTACAATCTTCTACAAGAGTGTACAGCTCCTGGCGTACGCCGATGATATTGATATCATCGGAAACAACACCCGCGCCGTTAGTTCTGCTTTTTCCCGCCTGGATAAGGAAGCGAAGCGAATGGGTCTGGTGGTGAACGAGGACAAGACGAAATATCTCCTGTCATCAAACAAACAGTCAGCGCATTCGCGTCTTGGCTCCCACGTCACTGTTGACAGTCATAACTTTGAAGTTGTAGATAATTTCGTATACCTAGGAACCAACATTAACACCGATAATAATGTCAGCCTTGAAATCCAACGCAGAATCACTCTTGCCAACAGGTGCTACTATGGACTGAGTAGGCAATTGAAAAGTAAAGTCCTCTCTCGACGAACAAAAACTAAACTCTACAAGTCCCTCATCATTCCCGTCCTACTTTATGGTGCAGAAGCGTGGACGGTGTCAACATCCGATGAGACGGCACTAGGAGTTTTCGAGAGAAAGGTTTTGCGGAAGATTTACGGTCCCTTAAACATTGGCAACGGCGAATACCGCAGAAGATGGAATGATGAGCTGTATGTGTTGTTCGACGACATAGACATAGTCCAGCGAATAAAAAGACAGCGGCTACGCTGGCTGGGTCATGTTGTTCGAATGGATGAAAGTGCCCCAGCTCTGAAAGTTTTCGATGCAGTACCCGCTGGTGGAAGCCGAGGAAGAGGGAGACCTCCACTCCGGTGGAAGGACCAGGTGGAGAAGGACCTGTCTTCACTTGGTATTACCAATTGGCGCCAAACCGCCAAAAGGAGAGATGCGTGGCGCACTGTTGTGGACTCGGCTATAACCGCGTAAGCGGTTTCTACGCCAGTTAAGAAGAAGAAGAAGAATAATTCTGAGTTCGGTTGCAACAATCGCTAAACGGATACGATGGTCCGAAATATCAGAGTGTATACGATGTATCTGAAGCTCAATTAAAATGTGTGTTAGAACAGTCCAATTCCTGGCCAATAATGAAATGATGAATCTCTTAGAAATTCATCTCTAAAACATGTTCTTTAGTACAATAGCAGTAATACTCGGTTAGGTTAGGTTAAAGGGTAGATCTCCGCAGCTGCAGAGTACCTCACTTAGACAGATTCGACTGTTCATTGTGACATCCGGATCTCTGAGACCTTTATAATGCGACAAAGCGCTTAGACTCTGTGATAAAGTTCTTAAGTCGGCTAATGTCGATTTCAGTCACTTCACTGGGTTCGCCGAAGATATGTCTACCGAGGTGCTTTAACCTAAGTCTGGCGAATGCTGGAGATTGAAGGAGGAAGTACTTGGATGATTCCTCTTCGCCTTCCTCCAAACAGCTTTGGCAACTTGGGTTCGTAAAACTAAGCCCTTTGATAAAAATCCCACTCTTTTCAGGACGATCCCATTGGCAATAAGATTATATTCACGGACAAGGATTCGCTTACATCCAATACACATTTGACTTATCAGATTTTTAATGATACCAGCGAATTGGTGCGCCCCGATTGCACCGCCTACGAAGCGGATCATACTGGAAAAAGGAAGTCCATATTCAGTTGTCGTAAGTACTGATGAGATAAACTTGAATACAATTGCAAGTTCCCTTCTTAACTTTTTCAGAGATTTTATTTGCGCGCAATGGCATTCTAAGTCAATCATCGTATTGCTTCAGTTTAGTGGCAAGCGACAGTACTGTCAATACGAATACAATAAAAACAGTAAGTTGTTCGTTGATTTTGATTTTAAATATAAAGGTTAACTGAGACATTCCCACAGGCCAAAGCAAACATCTGCCTACGCACCGATCCCAATAAGATACACGAGGCTGATCGTCCGCGCGTCTTGGAGTTGCGTCAACAACGCGGCATGAGCCGACGTCTGACCAACACGGCAGATGAGATATTAACTAGTGGAGATGTAGGTTTCTTGGCCCAGAGTATATTAAGCACATATCCCAAGGACGTCTCCATTCATCGCACAGCCATGGCATATAGTCGTGTAGCACAACCAGAAAACTATCAGAGCTTGATGGAAATGTCAGAGGTGCGTTTCACTATCGCTGAAGATCGTAGTGGTGCTTTTGGCATAACATCGTCAGCGGGAATCGTCTATGTGAAGGATACCACGGCATTGGAGCAATCACCAGAGACAGTTTACTTGTGAGTATTAGGTTGGATCTTAATATGTATCCCAACTTCTTCTAAGATCACTTAAACCAGCATTTAAGTTGGTCCTCCTTTCTGAAAACTGAGCTCTAACTATGAGTCTAAACTCGAAACTCTTCAATTAATAGTTGAGCGTAGGAAGTAAGTAGAAGTAGTAGAGTTCTAACTGAGTCTAACCTCGAGATTCTTCAATTAAAAGTGGAATGTAGGACTTAATTAGGGAGGATTAAGACTATTTAAACCCATCTCCCTTCTCTTGAACTATAAAATTAATTCACATGCTATTTCCCTCGCAGCCTTAACATCACATGGCACGACGCCTACCAACGTTCGTTCGTCGTCAATGTGCATCTCGTCGACGGTCAGGCCAACAATGCAACCTGCGAACATAAGACCAAATCACGCAGTCAAACTTGCGCACAAATTAAATACCCAAAACAATGTACGAAATTTTGTGGACTCGGCACAAATGGTGGCGCCTGTATATGGCGCGGTTCCAATGCGGGTTTCTTCGGACGCAATTACGCATCCTGTGTGCCCGACGCCACATACTGTCCGGACAATATTTGCGATCCATTAGAAGAACTGAATACATTCATTTGTCCACAGGACTGCGTGGGCGCCGGTAAAATTATGGGTCCACACACATCGAATAATAATAAACGCGGCATCTATTCCGCTTCGGGCACTTGCACCTGCGAGGATAACGGCAAATGCTTATGTGCGCCACTCGACGATGAAGAGCCACGTCCGAAGCGCAAACGGAAGAACGAAACCAAGTCGGTGGATGTCAATAAATTTACTAAATTTGGTGGTTTGGATGTCACGCAGACAGCACACAATAATCTAAATGGTGGAACCATCGAGCAGGATGCTATGAGCATACATGTGGCAGGCTTTACATGCGGCAGATCGTGCATTCTACTCGCCATCACATGTCCAATTATACTGATCGTCTTGATTATCTGTTTAATTGCTTCACAACGAAGTCTTAAGCGTCGCACGCGTGGCAAGGAAGCGCTCTCGCAAAAGCCATCAGGTGATTGTGATATACGTAACGGCGATGTACCGTTAATGCAGTTGGAATGCGGTTTGGCTAAATTCGATACAGCCGACTCCAAATGGGAGTTCGAACGCGGAAAGCTACAGCTGGACGTGGTACTCGGTGAGGGTGAGTTCGGCAAAGTGGTTAAGGCTTATGCATCCAATATTGCTGACATACCCGGTGTAACTACGGTGGCCGTGAAGATGCTTAAGAACGGCGCCAATTCGGTCGAATATATGGCATTGCTTTCGGAATTCCAATTGCTACAGGAAGTCTCACATCCAAATGTGATTAAGTTGCTCGGCGCTTGCACGAAAGGCGATACGCCGATGATTATTATTGAGTACGCGAAATATGGCTCGTTGCGCAGTTATTTACGTTTGAGTCGGAAGATCGAGTGTGCGGGTGTGGATTTCACAGACGGTGTAGAACCGATAACTGTGAAGAATATCTTATCGTTTGCCTGGCAGATTTGCAAGGGTATGGCGTACTTGACGGAGATTAAGGTAAGGAATAGAGATATGATATTTAAACTAAAAAATGACGAACAAATACGAATCTCGACTTTCCTTACTTCTAGCTGGTACATCGTGACTTAGCTGCCCGCAATGTCTTACTGGCCGACGGGAAAATCTGCAAAGTATCCGATTTCGGACTGACACGTGATGTCTACGAGGACGATGCGTATTTGAAGCGTTCGCGTGATCGGGTGCCCGTGAAGGTAATTTATGTAGTATGAGCAATTAAAAACAATAGCTAATAAATAACACTTATATTTCCCTTCAAAAGTGGATGGCACCCGAGTCTTTGGCCGATCATGTCTACACGACCAAATCAGATGTGTGGGCTTTTGGAGTGCTCTGTTGGGAATTGATTACGTTGGGCGCATCACCATATCCTGGCATACCACCACAGAATCTCTATCATTTATTGAAAACTGGCTATCGTATGGAGAAGCCGGAAAATTGTTCGGAAGAAATGTGAGTAGAAACAGCAGAATTAAATAAAACTGAAATTTATTAAATCTTTCTATACTCCCAAACACACAGTTACTCCATTGTGCGCACATGTTGGATCGACGATCCGAACTCGCGTCCGTCCTTTAAATATCTGGCCTCACAATTCGAAAAGTTACTCGGCAATAATGCCAAATATATCGAAATGGAATCGAGCGCTATTTCGAATCCCATGTATTGCATCGATGAGGCCAAACTGACCGGCACATCACAACCGGATTTAACTGCATGCCTCGAACAGCAGCTGGGCGAACCCGAGTCGTTGGATCATCTCTGGCAGACACCGAAAATTTGCTATGACACACAAGAATGCCCGAGTAGCCGCGAATTCTCGACAAATTTCAGCATGGAATTTCAACAACCACCACCACCGCCCGGCTATGACGTGCCACGTCCACTTATCGAGGCGGCCACCACTGAGCAGACCTTACGTTATGAAAATGATTTACGTTTCCCCTTAAATATACGTAAATCGGTGTGTAATGCCAGCATCACGTCGAATAGTCAAAATGGCAGCAGAGCCGGTGGTGGTGGTGGTGGCGATGTAGATGGTGATGGCAACAATGCATTGGCGGCACACTATTCGGTGCCAGTGAAACGTGGACGCTCTTACGTGGATATGACAAACAAGACATTCATACCCGATAACTTGGATAGTGATGAATTTGAGAAACATCTCTCGAAAACAATCTCATTTCGATTTTCTAGTCTACTGAATTTGAAGGAACAAGATTTGGGCGCGGTTTAAGACTATACAAGAGTACTAGATGTGTATTTGTAAGGCTTGAGGGGTACAGGGACGGTTTTTTATTTAGAAATTTGTTTACTTATAGCATCTAATAATGTATATGTGTATGTAAAGTAAATTGTTGATTAGTTTTAGTTCATGAATTTATAAAATTAGTTAAATTATTTGTGTTTAAGGAATTTGGAGGTGTTAGAGGTGGAGAGGCTAATTTTTTATAAGAAATCTCGATGTATAAATGTTTAAGTGTGTATGTGTGTGTGTGTATTTATAATGACTTTAAATTAGGTTTGGCCGTATTAGTTGCCAAAGAGAATACTCTGGTAGTAAAATTTAAATATATTTTTTTAAATAATTTCTAGCAATTTTAAGCGTAAATGCCAAAAAAATTTAAAAAAAATATAAAAATATTTTTTTTATTATACAAATATTTTTTTTAAATTTGTATATAATTTTTTTTAATATATAAATATTTTTGTTTAAATATATAAATAATTTTTTTTAAATATATTTATTTTTTTATTAAACTTTAGCTAAAAATAATAATTTTTTTAACTATTGTAAATTATTGCACAAATAAATGATTATTTGCAACTTTTTATAATATAGTATAATTAAATATTTATACTAGCTGTATGTATTAAATTATTTATTATAAAGTATGAATTATAAATATAATTACATACAAATATCTACTAAAACTTATTAAACATTCCTATCGTTAAGCACAAAAAATTATATAAAAAATATATAGCGGGATTTTTACGCAAAAAACGAAAGTCCGGCAAGTCATGATTTATATGCCCTATTTTTATTGATTAAGCTTTCCTATTGTACCTACATTAAAATAAAAGTTATATAAGATAAAATAAAGATATGAGAAATAAAATTAAATTCAATATTTTATTAAAAAGTTAAGTTATGTTCGACTGAATTATGTTATGACCGCAAAAGTAGAAATAGATAGTGAAATGAAGGCCAAAGTCTGGTTGAAAATGCATATCTCGCTTAACGATATAAATATTAGATAAAATACCTGAGCAAGGATAACCCAGAAATAGTTCTGAAGAGTGGGATCTACCAAATGGACTCAAATAGCCAAGCTCTGAAAGTATTCATCTATTCGGGTATCTTAAAATGTGAAGGACCTATCTAGTACGTTTCAATATACAAAGTCCGTATATCTACATATGTAGAAAGAATAAAACACAAGTTACTAAAGCCATTTTAAACTCTTCGCCCATCCGTGCCATGTACAAAAAACCTATATGGGGACGGGGCCACTGCCACTTAAAAATAAATCAAAATATGTCCTTCCTTACCAAATTTTACCTTCATTGCTTTATTCATGGATTAGTTTTGACACATTTTAGGTTTTCGGTTTTAGTCATTGTGTGGGCGTGGCAAGGATCCGTTTTTCAAAAGCAACACTAATTTTTACTGCCCAGTTTTTATTCCTTACGTACAGCTGCAACCGAAACCATTGGTTTTCGGAAAAGTCAAAAAAACAGCTGGTATGATGAGGATTGTCGTCTCGCAGTGGAGAGAAAACGGACTGCCTACCTCGCAATGTTGCGATCGACCGCAACACGAGCGGGATGGGAAAGATACCGAGAGCTGAAGAGGGAAGCGAGACGCATTTGAAGACAAAAAAAGAAAGAGGCCGAAATGCGTGAGTATGAAGAGCTTGACAAGCTGGCCGAAAGGGGTAATGCTCGAAAATTTTACGAAAAGATCCGGCGACTAACTGAAGGTTTCAAGATCGGAGCACACTCCTGTAGGACCCCCAGAGGTGATCTAGTTATTGATGACCAGAGTATACTGAGTTTGTGGAGGGAACACTTCTCCAGCCTGCTGAATGGCAGTGAAAGTACAACACCAGATGTTCCATTGCCCGACCGTGAAGAAATTCGAATAGCAATTACCCGCTTGAAGAACAATAAGGCGGCGGGGGCCGATGGATTACCGGCCGAGCTATTCAAATACGGCGGCGAAGAGCTGATAAGGTGCTTGCATCAGCTTCTTTGCAGAATATGGTCGGAAGAAAGCATGCCTGACGATTGGAATCTCAGTGTACTCTGCCCAATACACAAAAAGGGAGACCCCACAATTTGCGCCATTTACCGTGGGATAAGCCTCCTCAACATCACGTATAAGGTTCTGTCGAGCGTATTGTGTGAAAGACTAAAGCCCACCGTCAACAAACTGATTGGACCTTATCAGTGTGGCTTTAGACCTGGAAAATCAACAACTGACCAGATATTCACCATGCGCCAAATTTTGGTGAAGACCAGTGAAAATAGGATCGACACACACCATCTCTTTGTCGACTTTAAAGCTGCTTTCGACAGCACGAAAAGGAGCTGCCTTTATGCCGCGATGTCTGAATTTAGTATCCCCGCAAAACTAATACGGCTGTGTAAGCTGACGTTGAGCAACACCAAAAGCTTCGTCAGGATCGGGAAGGACCTCTCCGAGCCGTTCGATACCAGACGAGGTTTCAGACAAGGTGACTCACTATCGTGCGACTTCTTTAACTTGATGCTGGAAAAAATTATAAGAGCTGCAGAGCTAAATAGAGAAGGTACAATCTTCTATAAGAGTGTACAGCTACGGGCGTACGCCGATGATATCGATATCATTGGAAACAACACCCGCGCCGTTAGTTCTGCTTTTTCCAGACTGGATAAGGAAGCGAAGCGTATGGGTCTGGTGATGAACGAGGACAAGACGAAATATCTCCTGTCGTCAAACAAATAGTCAGCGCATTCGCGTCTTGGCTCCCACGTCACTGTTGACAGTCATAACTTTGAAGTTGTAGATAATTTCGTCTACCTGGGAACCAGCATTAACAGGCACTAGGAGTTTTCGAGAGAAAGGTTTTGCGGAAGATTTATGGTCCCTTAAGAATTGGCAACGGCGAATACCGCAGACGATGGAACGATGAGCTGTATGTGTTATTCGACGACATAGACATAGTCGCTTTCGCTGATCGCTTTGATATATATAACTCTATAACTAACTCGTTAAGTTTTAGAACTCACAAACAACCGTTGTGTGAACTAGATATAGTACTCTCTTAGCAACTTTGTTGCAAGGGTATAAAAATCATAATTATTGAAATTAAAGGGGTACTGATAATTATTTGGACCAACCTAAATCAAACTTTTTTGTAAATAAATAATGAAGGGTAAACCGAATAACATTTTTTTCAATTAACCATTAGTCCCGTTTTAATTTAATAATTTTAATAATATTTTAATAATTTGAGTTTTTTAATAATATTTTAATAATTTTAAGATTTTAAAATATTTTAATAATTTTAAGATTTTAAAATATTTTAATAATGAAATATTTGGCTTTTTCAACTATTCTATAATTCCAATTCACCATAACCACCCTGTGTTCTTAATATCTCTCCAAATATTTTTAATTTTTTATTTCAACCCCCAATCAGACAGCTGTTAGCAAAGCATGTATGAAAAGGTTCTTTTCGTACTTGGCTGATACCAGGAGCGGCAACCAACAATAGACAACAACATAAAAAGTCTAATAAAAATTAGTTAAAATGACTATTTTAACGCGTATCATTACCTCAAACTTGCCTAAACGCTTTGGTGCACTTAAAACATTGCAACAGGTGAGTAAATAGTAAAATACTATCAAAAAATCATACAACAAACCCAACACTAGGTTATGTAATTTTTTATGTTATCAATATTAATTAATTTGCTTTTCAATGAAAAATTACAGGTTGGCTATTGTACGCATCTGAAATATGCTGAACACAAAGCGATTGAGAGAATACGTAATATTGGTATTTCGGCACACATAGACAGCGGTAAAACTACGCTTACCGAACGTATACTCTTCTACACCGGTCGCATTGCACAGATGCATGAGGTGCGCGGCAAGGACAATGTTGGTGCTACTATGGACTCTATGGAATTGGAGCGTCAACGTGGTATAACTATACAATCGGCAGCCACTTACACAATATGGAAAGATTACAACATCAATATCATTGATACACCCGGTCACGTGGATTTCACAGTGGAAGTGGAACGTGCATTACGTGTTTTGGACGGTGCTGTGCTGGTGCTATGCGCTGTGGGTGGTGTGCAGAGTCAAACTTTGACTGTGAATAGACAAATGAAGCGTTACAATGTGCCGTGCTTGGCTTTCATTAACAAATTGGATCGTACGGGTGCTAACCCATATCGTGTGCTATCGCATATGCGTTCAAAAATGAATCATAATGCCGCTTTCATACAGTTGCCAATCGGTGTGGAAAGCAACTGCAAGGGTATCATCGATTTGGTAACTGAGAAAGCTATCTACTTTGAAGGCACACACGGTATGGAGCTGCGTTATGATGAGATACCGCAAGATATGCGTGCAGAATCGGTGGATCGGCGACAAGAGCTTATCGAACATCTTTCGAATGTAGACGAAACACTAGGTGAACTATTTCTGGAGGAAAAAACACCAACTGAGGCGGATATAAAGGTGCGTAGTCTTACATTTATGATTTGTGTGTTGTTGAGTAAAATATATTTACTTTTCTAGAGCGCTATACGCCGTACGTGCATTAAACGTACATTCACGCCTGTTATGGTGGGCACTGCATTGAAAAACAAAGGTGTGCAACCCTTGCTAGATGGTGTGCTCGATTACCTCCCCAACCCTGGTGAAGTTGAAAATGTTGCTTTCATTGAGAAAGAAGGCGAAGAACCCGAGAAAGTCATACTCAATCCCGCACGCGATGGCAAAGATCCGTTCATCAGTTTGGCATTTAAATTGGAAGCTGGTCGTTTCGGTCAACTAACCTATTTGCGTTGCTACCAAGGCAAACTGCAAAAGGGTGATAACATCTACAATGCACGTACCAATAAGAAAGTGCGTGTAGCACGTTTGGTGCGTTTACACTCGAATAATATGGAGGATGTGAATGAAGTTTATGCTGGTGACATTTTTGCGCTATTTGGTGTAGATTGCGCTTCTGGTGACACATTTACCACCGATCCTAAAGGTAACATTTCCATGGAGTCAATTTTTGTGCCCGAACCGGTTGTATCCATGGCTATCAAGCCGAATAATGCCAAAGATCGCGATAATTTCGCTAAGGCTGTGGCGCGTTTCACAAAAGAGGATCCGACATTCCACTTTTTCTATGACCCCGATGTGAAAGAAACACTCGTATCGGGAATGGGTGAGTGCATAATTTTTGCAGCCAAAAGTATCTATATTAATATATATGCCACACGTAGGCGAATTACATTTGGAAATTTACGCTCAACGTATGGAACGTGAATACGGTTGTCCCGTAACACTGGGCAAGCCAAAGGTCGCATTCCGTGAAACACTTGTGAACGCCTGCGAATTCGACTATCTACACAAGAAACAATCTGGCGGTTCTGGACAATATGCGCGTATCATTGGCGTTATGGAACCATTGCCTGCCGATCAAAATACGGTGCTTGAATTCATTGATGACACTATGGGTACAAATGTACCCAAACAATTTGTGCCTGGTGTTGAGAAGGGTTTCCGTGAAATGGCCGAACGTGGTATGCTCTCGGGACACAAATTGTCGGGCATACGTTTCCGTCTGCAAGATGGTGGTCATCACATAGTGGATTCAAGTGAATTGGCATTCATGTTGGCGGCGCATGGTGCTGTAAAAGATGTCTTCCAAAGTGGCGCATGGCAAATTTTAGAACCCATTATGATGGTGGAGGTGACAGCACCAGAGGAGTTCCAAGGTGCGGTCATGGGACAATTGAGCAAACGTCATGGTATTATTACGGGTACTGATGGTGCTGAGGGTTGGTTTACCGTATACGCGGAGGTACCACTAAACGATATGTTCGGTTATGCTGGTGAATTGCGGTAAGATGTTTGAAATTTTAATTTTGAAACGATAACTTTAATAAATTTTGTATTCATTAATGTACAGTTCGAGTACACAAGGCAAAGGCGAGTTCACCATGGAATACTCGCGTTATTCGCCATGTCTACCAGATGTGCAAGAACAATTGGTGCGTCAATATCAAGAATCACAAGGTTTAGGACAGGACAAGAAGAAAAAGAAGAACTAAGAGCTTCATTGGTGTAATTTAAATATTAATTAAATTAAAAGTAATTTGTAAGAGCATATAGCTATTTGTGCCGTAATAGTTACTACTGTGTCAACTACACAGTTTGAACGATCATTGTCTAATTAGGTTTTTTTGTTTAAATCATTATTTAAAATATATAGACGAAATGTTAATTTTTATACAACTGTGATACAGATAATAAAAAGTGACAACAGTAAGCCATGGATGTGTGGCTGAAAAACACTGAGAAAATTTTGTTGCTATTTTATTTTAAAGCTCATATTTTAGAGGTTTTTGTTGTATTTTTTAGTGACTATTTTCAAATATATTGTAAATGTTATAAATATTTTATTTAGTTCAGAGGCTACATATTGAAAAACCGAATACTTGATCAAAAATATGTCACTGACAGCTTGATGTTCACAAATGCATTTAGGGTTGCCAACAAAAAGTATCTTGGCATATTAATTTTTGCATTAAAATTCGACATATTTAATTTTCGTTGACTATATTAACTATATTTAATCGAAATCAATGAAGAGTTACCAATAATCCTAAACAACAACGGAAATAATAATGCAAATAAGCACATTATCAAAATTTACCCCGATTTACTGCTTGCATGATTTCGTGAACAGCCCTATTATCTCATTTTTTTAATTTTCCTGACTATATGGCAACACTGCCACATATTTTCTGCACTTCTCTTTGCTTATCACAAATTTTATATTTTTACGGGCGTTGATTCAATTTTTTATCGCTTTTGCGTCGAGAAGTTTTTGTCAAAACGCGTCTGCTACAGCATATAATTAAATCGTTGACTACTTCAACGATTTCACAACGCCTTTCAACTTCAGCTGTGCAATTAGCAAATCAAAAAGCAATGGTTATCCAACACAATGTTAAGGGTTATGAGGAGTTCACCAAATTGGTAGAGGAATTGGAATCGAATGCCGATGGACAACCGATTCATGTGCTCTTCAGCGGTGGCAAGGATGAGAATGGACAGAGCTGGTGTCCTTATTGTGTGAAAGGTAAGTTGTTGTTGTTGTGCGCTAATGTTGTCTAAATGTTATATGCTTTAATATGTACTTTAAAACTAACTTCCAGCTGAGCCGGTTGTGCATGATGCACTCCCCAAAGCTGCAGAAAAATCGCATTTTATTCACGTGGATGTTGGCGAGCGTGCATAGTAAGTACTTGTGAAATGTATATATATGTATGTATATGTAAAATAAGTTGTTGAAAAACGTTAAGTCATGCTTATTTATCATAATTCATTTTTGTGATTATCTCTTCTGTGTTTGAGATAATAAGCACCCCAAGTGTTTAGCTACACTTTAAGCATATTTATTACAAGTATACGTAAAATGAGGTCAATTAAATTCTTATTATATTAACAAACCACTAAATTACAAACTAACTACATGCTGCAACATGGTATGTGCTGCTTAAACATTACTTTTTTGTATCCCTTTATATGTGTGACAATCTAATATCTCAACTGATTAAATATTTATGGTCTGATAATTGGCAAAACGTCTAACTAACATTATTAAATAATTAATCACAGTCTCGTCTCTTTCAAAACAACCATTACTTGTATTAACAAATTTGTTAAGCTAAGTGTTGTTGCTTTAGCAAATAACTAAGTTTTATGGCAAAATAATGCTTTCATTTTAGTTGGAAGGATCCGAATTGTCCTTTCCGCACTGATCCCAGACTTAAAATGGTTTGGGTGCCTACACTGATGCGCTGGAAAACACCATTACGCATTGACAGTGAGAATGTTACCAAGAAAGAACTTGTAGATATGATCTTCGATGAGCCAGTCGAACAAAATTAGCTTTTACATATAAAATATGATGTTGCCAAAAACCGAGCGAACAAAAATTCAATTTACGTTGTTTGAAGAATTTAACTTCTTAAGCAAAAAAATGTTTAAAATGTGATTAATATACTATATATATATGAAGTATTAGTGGAAGGCAATTTATATGTAAAATATTTTAATAATAAAGCATAATTGTTTATTACACAAGTGGTGTGATTTCTAACGCTAAAACAAGTGTTTCGGTGTTTAATCATAAATGAAAGCATTATTTGAAGTGTATGTATTCTGGATGTTTACAAAAATTTTTGTATAAAAAACATTTGCTTCCCCATACTTGATAAACTCTACCAAAGAGAGTGTTTTGCGTACCGTTTTAGTCGGGTCAACTTAACTGAAACGAACCCGTACTAATATACGGCTAAGTACTGTTAACTCAACAGCATTCCTTCCAACACATTTTATGGCGTAAATTTTGCACCCCAACAACAACAACTCACTTTAGTATAAACCATTAAACTATGATAAAAATTAACCAACGATGATGCGTGATTTTTTTTATCAACTCATACAGTTTCAAAATTACTACTTTTTTACTAAAATTGATATGCAGCTTACCTTATCAAGTAGAGATGCTTGATTTGCCTGCTTATCAGCTTGTCATAAACACTTCTATTTCTTATTCTTACTGCTTAGCATTGTAGATTTTCGATTTTGCTTGCTTGTTTAACACTAAACCTTTAAACACTGATTTTTTGTTTTTGTAAACACTAATTTTCATTCACTAATTTTTCCTTATTTTTTTTCTAAATTTTCACTTCCAGCTGGAAGGACTTGAATTGCCCATTCCGCAAGGATCCCAACACACATTTGATATTTTTACCAACACTATTGCGTTGGAAATCGCCACAACGCTTGGATGGTGAACGTGTCAGCAATAAGGATCTAGTGGAAATGATATTCGAGGATGAGGATTAATTATTTAGCCAGTGTTTCGTGTAAATTTTTGCAAATAATACGCGTCAAATGTATACTTACTTGCAAATTGATATTAAATTTGCATGGCGTTAATATGTATGATTGCTTGTGTCGAACGCGATATTTAATATAAATTATATATATTTACGTAAAAATTTAATTAACTATTTTGGAATGTTTTATTTGACTTTCACCGATTAATTCACGTGTGTGTGCGTTGCATAAATTAATAATTACTTTTATATTTTTTAATTTCCACCATTACTACATGTATGTTGGTCAATTGTGTGCGCGCATTTGGTGTTAACAACTTATGGAAACGATGATAGTATTGCACAAGACTCGCCAAAGCAAGTTGTAACAACTGAGAGCCTGTTAAAAGTGATGGGAATGAGAGTAATACTTCGCGATTCAACTCCTCCAGTGACTTCTTCCAATTCGCGGAGAAGCTAGCGACTAATGCAAGACTGCGGCGCTCTTGCTTGCGCAGCTCATCCATTTGTTCCTTTTCGAAGTAGTGCTCACACTCTTTCACGAATTGTATAATGCCACCAAAGTGTGGCGCTAAGATTTCTTCAACATACTCAGCGCTGCGTGCATTCAGCTGTTCACGAAATGATTCAGCTTCTTTCGAGTTGTCGCGTGTATGCTCCATGAGTACACCAAGCACCAGATCGTAATTGTTTATGAGATAGATCAATTGTTCTTTGCGTGTGGGAAATATGGCGGCCATACGAAGTATAAAGCATTCTACCTCATTCTGTAGTTCGAGTAATAAACGGCTGACCAGCTCGTTGGGGAAATGCTCCGAAATGCCTACAATAGCAGCGGAAAATTCAGCATAGCGACGCGTGATCTGTGGGGGAGATAATAAATATATGTTTTTGTGAGTTATAATGTCAATAAAATATTTTTTGGCTACACTCACATAATGAGGACCCATTTCCTTGCTAAATTTCGTGGGATCACAATCACGTATGCTTTGTATATTCAAACGGAACACATGATCAAAACGTGGCCAAATGGCAGCTTGGAGTGAGTCCCAGTACTTATCCAAAGCGGGTACGCAGCGTTTGTGACACATTAGTTGATAACGGAATATTAATTGTATGCAAAGAAACATTGCTATGGTGTCGAAGCAGTCCTGTATATTGGTCTCTAAATTTTTCTGAATTTATTAAAAGTTATTTACATTAGAAATTAATTATAAAAAATTTTAAATATTTATACTTACAATCATTAAAGTTAGCGTCTTGCCCATAATCTGATTGAAGAGATCTTGCGCTTGCGTGCCACGCACCATAAAGAATTCCGTAACAAATAAATACTCACGACAAGCATTGTCCACGAGCGCATATTGTTCGGAACGGAATAACGCTTCGAATGTGTACTGAAAAAATACAATAATAAAATAATAAAATAAAGGAAAATTTAATAATAAATATATTTTACACACCCTATTCTTCAACTGCGCATGCGGCACGATTATAGGCGCTTCCAATTGTTGATTTAAGATTTCGCCACGTTTGCCAATGGTAAAAATTGTGCTTTTATGTTTTAGACTAGTTGTTTTGGAGAATAAACCTTTGGAGACATTATCCTCTATACCCATAAGATCATCTTTAGTGCAAGATTCCTCAAATTTCAAACTAGTCAAACGTGAGGAGTAACTCTGCAAATATGTTTGTATAGAAATCAGAAAAATAAAATATATAATTTTTACATAAATACCTTAAAATAGCTATAATAGATTTTACTCATCGTATCGATGTACTCGCTGCAAATCTCTTGCGCCACTTGTCGCTCATTCGACAATATGAATTCGAAAAAGAATTTATGCTTCAGCATAGCATTTTGTGGTATTTGATAATTGGTCATTGGTTTGCGGAATTTGTAGATTTGCTCTAGCAAATAGTTTCTTATTTTGGACATTGCCTTCAAGCGCAGTTTATGCAAAACATCACTAACATCACCCGTCGATTTGGACTCTTTGAAACTCAACTCTTTTACAAGCGAAAGTTTATGATTCAGCACATTCAATTGTGTACCAAAGTCTTTTTCCGTCACTGGTGTTTCCATTATAATTGCGATCATCTCCTCCGATACAGCCATATCCTCGATGAATTGTGATAGCTGCGCCTTCACCGATTGTCGATTTGTTAGCTGCACCGACATTGCCACCGACTTTTTCTGCAGCTGCGTTATTTCACTGCTTATATTGCTGAGTACACTTTGGAAATTCATTAGCATCGTTTCCATGCGCTCCAACACATCATCACATTCACCAATCTGATTGTGTAGACTTGCTATATTTTGCGATTCCGCAATGTAGTCTTCAATAGATTTGTTTTCCACATCTTTGAATTCCTTCTCAATTTGACGCGAATACTGGCGTAGGTCTGTGGTATTCTTGAGTATTTCACGCACTTCTTCATTGTCCAACTGTTCGGTTATATTGGACTCTGTCGCAGTCATGCTCATATATTTAACAAATTTTCAATGAATTTGTGTGCGCGATTTTGTTTTTATTATTAGAAATTTGTTTATTATCACAAATTGTACAATTTTACAGCTTTTGCTGCATTCCAATCAGAATTTGTCAGAAACTAACAGCTGTTTGTCAGTGCAGTTGAACAGTTAGAAAATATTGCGCAGTAAATTTGTGTGCATGCAGTTGTTTGTATTATATATTCTTTTATAAATGAGTCAATAAACTATTACCAAAGAGAAATGAAAAACAAAAACAAATATTTTATTAAATATAACTCTTATTCACTTTAGAGTTATTAGCGAATTAATAATTTACTCAAAATACAAATATTGGAATGATGTGGCAACTATGTATATCCTCATGTGACAACTTATATGCGGTTATTCCGGTAAATGGAAAAATGAATATAAAACGTTATTAAAATTTTATGGAATTTGTAAAATGGTTAAAAGTTTGTATGTGCATATATATACAACTATATAGACGATAATTATGAAAATTGCGTACATTTATGTTTGTATGCACGTAAAAATATTAGTAATTGACTATCAGTAGAATAACAACAACACAGTCAAATACCTGTTATCTTCTAAACTCCTCAATATACGTGTCTGGACATGTCGTACTCATACACACAGCTCCTTTTAATTATAAGGAAAATGTATGATTTGTGGCACTTAAGCCTCGTTAAATTAAAATGATACATTTTACTTAGAAATTATACAATTTACTGCTAAAATCGAAAACAACTAAGATGTCAGTGAAAAAATGTTAGTGAAAAGAAAAAAGGAGAAAATCTAAAATATGACAAACAAAAATCATAAAATGTAGTATGTTGTAAAAACGCTAATTAAAATAAAAAATATATAAAATTCAATAATTTAAACATTGTAATAAAAAACGAGTCACATGTGCAGCCAAAAATAGAAATTCAAAGTGAATTCAGCAAATATCACATGTGATAATTATGCGTAACGATTTTATATACTTAATAATTAACAACTGCACGTGCTAGTATAATTAAGCTTGAATTACAAAATGTAGTATTTTCCAACTGTTTTCGGCTGGAAGCGGAAATTCAAGTTGTGCGCAATTCATTGAACTCAGTCAAAGTAACAAACAGTTGACAAAAGAGAGTCTTCTGGTCATTTAATGATAGCAGTTACAAAAACATGTGTAGTACTCTACTTACATACATTTGTACATGCATATGTGTATAACGTCACCTTATCTTCTTTCTATTTTAACGTATGAATTATCAATCAAAAAGTGAAATTCCTTTTTATTTACATACGCTTTATGCTGAAAAGAGCAACAACAATATGTAAAAAACGTATTGCTGACGCTTACGTGTATTTGTTTAACTAATTCGTAACTTCATTATATGTAAATATGCATGTAAACAAGTGTATGTTCAGTGCCTTGATGTTCGATGGGGTTGTGAAGCGCAGATTAACTTAAATAAATATGTTGAGATTGCAACGAGTAGCAAATAGTAGCATGTTTAACAAATTTTGAACAATAATAAGATAATTTAACATTAAAGTAAAATGCAAACAACAACGGCACATACAAAAATACGGAAGTTTGGCACAACAAATGCCAACGAAAGTGCACTAAATGAGCAGGCAGGCGCGTGCTTTTTTTATATGGATGTGTGCAGGTGATAAATACTCACGCATACAAACATAGAAATATGTATAAATGTATGTATGTATGACCGTTTCCGACCTACGAGCTTGTATCACCGTACTAACCGCACAGTGGTCAGAATTGTTACTTCTCGTCTTTTGCTTTTACACTTTTTTCGTATTTTAGCACTTTGCTCGAATTTAAATGTGACAACAAAAACGTTTACTAATAAACAGTAACATGCATATGTGTAGTTGTGGTTGTGGTTGAATGTGCGCATAGCGTAGAAATGGTAGCATTTCCAGTCTGCAGTTGCTGGACATTAACATGGTGTGTACATTTTATTTTAATTTATTATTTTGTTTGCTTGTATTTATTTCTCATTTTTCATATTTTCACAAGTGTTAGTTGCAGCCGCTTAAATGGGGTTTAAGAAAGTATGAATATTATATTTAACAAATTTAGTCATAAACGCGAGCGCGGCTTCTTGTAAAATCATTCATGCCTTGGACGGCATACGCAATAGCACGGCGCGCAATTTAACGGATTATTATTATATTGGATTAACGTGGAGAGGATATTTTGCATAGTAAAAAGAATTTAACAAACACTCTTGAATGCTATAGTGCTATAAATAATTTCCGAAGCTGTAGTAGTAGCCGTAGTCGGTTCGTGTTTTAAATTTACCGTTATTATTTGGACGTGCATTGGTGTCTCTACGTGCAGTAGTAAAAATCGTGAAAAATGCGTTTTGAAATCTATGCGTTGATAATATTTGGATTATTCTACTTCTCGGAAGGTACGAATCAAGCGAATTTACTCAAAAAATTAAGTGAACTGTGAAATAAAAAGTGAACATTAAAAATGTATTTATATGTGAAAGATGTGATGAAAAACGTTAAGGATTGTATCAAAAAAGGATATCAATATTTTTAATTGAAATTAAAGTTATAAAAAGTGCTTTACATAGTGAAGTGACTGCAAATTATATGGCAAAATACCATACATATTAGACGAAACAGAACCTGTGACTGCGAGTGAATTATCAAAGACATTAGACATTTCTTTCGCAATATTTAAAGTGAAATTGTGAATTATAAATTATATTTTGAAGGACTTAAACATACTTAGATAAAATAAATAAAATAAAGGACTTTGGTTTGAATAAAAAAAAAATTGAAACCGCCCATTTATGTGTCTAAATATTATAGATTGCCAATTAAGTAGACTCCGCCAAAGTTTTTTCATCTAAATATTTCCTTGAACTCCAACATCCATTTAAAATTCCTACCATTCCTACACCAACCTTTCATGGAGCTCACAGCTCCACAATATTAAATTTTCATCCAATTTTTTTGCGAAAATAACTCTCACTAAATACACTTTATTCTCTCTATTCGGTAGGCAAGCCATGTCCGGAAAAGACGCGTCCACACAAAACGCGCTGCGAAGCGTACTACAAATGCTTTGAGCTATCTTCCAAACGCCATGTTTGGGTTCCCGAAAAATGTGAATCCGGTCTGATATATGAACATAATCTTGGATTATGTGTATTACCCGATGATGATTGGGAATGTACACTAGGAGTTGGTACAGGAGGTGACAAAGTAGCGGCTAAGCTGGCAACGAAAGCTGATTCAAGTCCAAGCCACAAACCAATAGCACTAACAAACAAGTTGAAAAATACAGAACTACATATTATAAATAATAAGCATGAAGAAGATGATGATGAGACTGATGCTGCAATATCCTCATTGAAAGAAATACACCACGACAATGATATGGAAGTTATAAGCCAAAGTAATATAAGCAGTGAAGAAGAGAGGGAGACTTTTCGCGATGATATTGAAATAGAGTCCAGTGGTGATGGTGTTGGTGAACTAATGGAAATGGATGGTTTTCTGCAAGTGGAAAATCGTGAAGCAGATGAACACGAAGGTGTTGAGCAACCTAACGAAGATGATGAAAACGAAATAAAACCCGAGACAGTGACGAAAAAGTCTAAAATTGATCCGAAATTAACAGCACACTTGCAGCGTTTATCACAATTGATTGATGGACTGAAAACTCAATATCAGAAAGAAGATGAGGAACAAACGGAATTACGACCCGATCAGTTAAATGCTTTTCTGGCACATTTTAATATACAAAACAAATTTAATTTGATTAAACCTAGCTTTGAGGCGAATTCGAAAGAAAAAATAGATACAACAACAACTACTGAGGCGCCAGAGTCCACTACACAATATCTCAAATATGCGTCCAAGAATAAGACACTCTTGCAAGAACATTTAGATAATAAACTTAAACCGGAAACAAAAGTTGTACTCACCAATGCGCTGCCGAAACGTTACGATAACACAGGTTATTCGAATTCGCAAATTGTCGTAAATCGTCCAGAAGGTTCGGTGCTCTTCACATTGCCGCATTATGGTAATGAGCACTCCGATTATGGTCACAATTCACCGAAAATATCTGAGGAAACATTAAAAACTGTATTGGAATTATCGAAACAAATGATCGCCACACAAAACGTACCGAAAATAATACCAAATGCAGGTTATTATGCGCAGCCACTAATACAACCGCTCTTCTTACCCGCTTCAGCATTTCAAACGCAGACGCAGGGGAATCCTTTTGCGGCATACTTTGGTGGCAATAACAATAAAAATCAGCAAGTGGATTACGATGAAAACGATAACAAGTTTGGTCAATTCACAGGCACTTACAATAATCAGCTGACAGCACATAAACAGCTACTACGTCCAGCCAGTAGTTATAGCAAACCCGGTAATACTATCATACACAACAATGTCATACCGGTGCATCTGATGTCCACGAATTCGGGTGAAAAAGAAATTGTCGACAGCTACGGCCAGAGTTTAGGACTTTATCCACCACTTAACAATGAAAATCATAACAGTTATCAAAGCCACTACGGCAACACACATAATTTTGTAGATAATAAATATCTAGCTAGCCTCACCACCGAGCGGCCACAAATTTCCACCACACCAGCGCCCAGCTATGCTGCGCAATATGTACCATCATATGCCACAGAATTGGGTGCGACCACCACACGGCCCAATGAGTATCAACCCACAGCGCCAACACTCACCGAATACTTTTCACCGAGTCCACATTTGAATGAGAACAACGTTAACAAACTGTTTCAAACCAACGACCGCTATCCGACCGTACAATACGATGATCTACCACGTCCGTTAAGTTTAGGACGACCGTCACTCTTTGCGCCACACATCGACACACATAAAATTAAGTTACGTCCAAATGGTAATAAATTCGAAAGCATGGAGATCGAACCGGACGATTATAATGACAATCATGCGCGTCCACTGCCACAATTGTTCACTTACAACTATGACAATGATAAAACGGATCAATATGAGGAGCCGCTATACAGTAGCGCTGGCACAAGTGGCAATAAACACATCTATATGCCACGTCCGTCGGCGGGCGCTGCGGCTACACGTCCCACTTATACAAATGCGGCAAATAAGTTGAAACCTTACAATACACACACGTCCGCTTCGTTTGCTGATGGCACACAACTAGTGAATATGGGTGGTAATTTCGTTAGTTACGATGTCTTCCAAAACACCATACTACCGCTACTTGGACACACGCAAACGCTCAATGAATTAAATAATGTTGAAGTAATCACTTGCACCACCGGCGTACGTCAACCGAACACCACCGATTGTACGCGTTATTATGTGTGTAGCAAAAAGGATGGGAAAGTGCTCTCCTACTCGTGTCCACCATACACCGCTTTCAATGCACAATCGCGCATATGCGACGCACAAACGTATGCTGTATGCACGCCAGATGCGATAATCGGTAGTTACACGGTGTCAGAGAATAAACGTTTGCAATTGGAAGCGTACAAAGCGCTGCAAGATGCCAAGCGTCGGCAAGAGCAAGCGCTCAAAGCACAAAATCTGGTGAATTTACTGCAAAAATATGGTGGACAAACGCAAGCGTCGATGGCGGTAGATGCCAACGACGAGGGGCCGGCTGATGATAGCGATGAGAAGCATATACTAGATTCGTATGTGCAGCAAGCGGCCGCAATGAATGTCTACAGCACAACGCCCAAGCCGACGGCGGCGGCGCCTGTAAAGAAACGTAAATACTATTGCAAAGAAGGTGATAAGATTGCGGATCAAACCTCGGCTAGTAATTACTTTGTGTGCTATAAGAATGCGCAGGGTATGATGAAAGGCCACAAGATGGCTTGCACGAAGAATTTGATTTTCTGCTCGAAGAATTCCATGTGCACGCTAGCGAGTAAATGCGCGTAATGAAGCTAATAAAGCGGTAAAACTGACAAGTCATTGCAAGCAAGAAGGAAGTGGCGAAATGTAATAACGTTGATTTTGGTGGGCGAATGCGTAACGGAAACGGAATAATGCAAAAGGAACTGAGTGCGCAGGCAAATGTCAAAAGTGAGGAAGTTGGTGTTGCCAGTGTTTTTGTTTTTTATAACGATGTTTCTAATAAGTCGAAATCTTGTGGATTTTATTGCTTATTTTTTGCGTATTTTTGCAACACTGAAATTGTCTTTTTTACCTTTTTTACGAGTGTTAAAGGATTTAAAATACATTAGTGTTGAAAAGCGCAGAAAAAATTGTAAAAATATTTGATAAGTATGCAAATTTGAAAAAAATAATAATAATTATGCAAATTTGTAAAAATATTTATTTAATTGTGGAAATTTTGTTACAAATATTTCATAATTATGAAACTTTGTAAAAATATTTAATTAATTAAGAAAATTTTTAAAAATATTAAAATGCAAATTTTGTAAGAATATTTAATAATGATGCAAATTCGTAAAAAATATTTAATCAAATAATTAAGAAAATTTTGAAAAATATTTAATAATTATGCAAATTTGTAAAATAATACGGAAATCATGTTTAAGTTTGCATAAATTTCATATATCCTTAAAGGAAAACCAAACAAAACTACTATTTTGCCAAATTTATTTATTACACATTAGCTTATAGACTATTTATTAAATTATTTAAAAATATTTATTTAAATAAATTATATATTATATTAAGAGCGACAAATTTTGTACTTGTTTGTTCAACGAAATGTACTTAATACATATTTATAAAATATTTGTACATACATAAATAAAGTAAAAGCAAAAAAAAAAAAAAACTGCGAAACATATAACTAAAAAGAAATTTGTTTTATATTTTAATGGTGTTTAGTAGATTTCTTTTCGCTTTTCATACGTGTAGTATAAACTGACCCAATGAACCCTTAAACTAGTTTGTCACACTAACCAAGTAAGTACTTTCCTTCTCCGTCGTTACTAAGATTAAATATAAACACCGGACATTTCATATACATATATAAATATTATATGGACACAAATTAAACAAATAATTTCATTTCTTGCTACCACTACTCTACTTGTACATCATATGTATGTATATTGACAACTCGTTACATTTTTGGAGGCAGCACATACCGGTTTATAGCCATGTCGACGAGGTCATAAAATAAATAAGGAACAAAACAAAGTAAAGGCAAAATTAAAAAAAAAAAAAAATCATTATGCTTGGAAAAGAAATTAGAAAAAGAGATAAAATGTTTAAGAGACAACAAGAAATGCAAAAAAAAAACAAAAAATACAACAGTAGTAAACTGCTATGATTTATGTGTATGTATGTATGTTAAATTTCACTTTTTATTATCAAGTACGCATATCTCATTTCGGTACATTAATGCGCGTACATGAATGCACGTTTTAAGCTTTAATGAAATTATACAATGTGTGAAATGTTTGCACTTACAAAATTCTCACTTCCAGATGTCTATTGAAATGCTGTATTTGGCGGCTATCAGCACTCACTCACTCTTGTGTAGCAATAAAAGTCGTAATAGTTAATAGTTATGTACATATCGCTCATTTACTTAAATAGTGTCACAACTCAAAAAACACGATTTTTGAGTTGAGTATGCAGAAATGTGCGCAATTTCAGTGTCCATATTGTATAAAAATTTCATTCCGATGCGTAGAGAAATAAACCGTGAAATAAGAATGTGCCGTTATTAAACTTATTTTTTAACTACAATAACGACACTTCTCAGTTGTGCCAGAATTAGGCATGGATTTTTATCTGAAAGAGAGACATATTTTGTGTTACAACACATATGTATTGTCATAGAGTGAATTTGGTTTTCTTTTCAGAAAGGACGACATATTTCGTATTACAATGATATTGGTGAAAAGTAATTAAATTTTTCGTATTGATTTTTTTTCAACAAAAACGACACATTTGACTTATGACGGCGAAATTGATTTATATTTTTCACAAATAACGACACAATTCAAGATGGGCCACGTTTATGTCCAAGAAAAAGCATTAGTACACTCTATTTGGTCCATTTATGCTCAACATTGTATTTAATATATTACAGGCCACTAGATTTGTCAATAAACAGTTGGAAATTTTCTATATTTGCTAAATAAGAGACAATTAAAAACTTTAAATCGCTCTCCTGAAAAATCGAGCGATATGTACTTAAGAAAATGAAATAATACCGACTTATGTTATTTTTAAAAATATTTTTATTACAGAAAACATTTTTTAAATATTTGAGTCGAAAGTATTTTACCTACAAACAATTTTACAAATATTTTGCGTTTAAATTGCACATTTTTTGCACACTAAAATATAATTAAATTAATTTTCACACTTGTTAAGCGATTATGCAATTTATTTTAATTACTTTCATATTTATACACTAACTAACCAAGTAAATAAGTTAAAACTCAACTTGCAATCACATTTCCCTAGTTACAATATTGCGCAATATATTTTCAATTGTACACAATCCTTTTATATTGTTAACAAGTGGCAGCACCACCCTTAGCACACAAGCGAACGTACCGAAAAGGAAATAATTCACTAGTTCCTTGTTTCCGTTATACGCACATATGCAGTTGCGCCGGCATTTTGAATAGTCATCGCGTCATTTGCGAATTCGTCGTGGTTTTTCCATTTTTATAACAAATTAAACATTGCTAATGCTAGAAAAGTGCATGCAAAGTGTTGTTGGAAGTGTAGTGCATAGTTTAAAGTTGAAATATTAATAAGAAGTTGCAGTATAACGTGTAAAAATGTGTGTGAAAATCTTGCTGGCATTTCAGTGTAAAAGGTGTATGAGAGCAAAGAAAATTGTGCGTAATTGGGGCAATTATTATATTATAAAAGCGTTTGTTAATAAATAAATGTGCGGTGTGTGTGTTTTTAAGTGTTTTAAGTCATTGCGCTCTTAAATCTAATCCAATAATGTAAATCAAAGCAAAGTGCAATTGGCAAATTGTGCCAGAGGAGCCCCAATATGGCGGCTACAGCATTCGTGTCTATTAATACGTGTGTGCATATGTTTACATGAATGCATGTGTAAGTGAAAGGTGTTATGTTTGTTGATGAAAAAGGATGATTCAAATAAATGTGAAATATGTTAAATGTATTAAAGTAAAATATAAAATAATTGGTAAAAAATGCGATTAAGTTTAATAGTAAAATAGTGTTAAATGGTTAAATATGCCAAATTCAAATATGTTATACATACATATAAAAGCAAAAAATTTAAGTAAAAATTGCGTTTAAGCAAATACTAATCGTTTAATAGTGAGATATGTTATATTTATTGTTATAAAAAGGCAAAAGGCCAGTTGTAAAAATGCATTGAAGCGAATCGATTTATTAAAATAGTGTAATATATTAAATCTTTTATTAAAAAAGGCGAAGCCAGTTGTAAAAAATGCATTTAAGAAAATTTAAATCATTTAAAAGTTAATATATATTTTTTTATTAAATTTTTCAAGCAAAAAGGTCAAGTAAGAAGTAAAAAAATGTGTTTAAGTTTTCAAGGGTTTCAAATTCAAGTCGTTTAAACGTGAAATATGTTATATTTATTAGGCAAAGCCAGTTGTAAAAAATGCATTTAAGCAAATTCAGTTCTTTAATATACAGTTGATCTCCTTTTTGCACGGTTAACTGGGACAGTAAATTACTCGTGTAAAAAAAAACCGTGCAAAAAAAATCAAATTTTTATATAAAACTCACTAATGGGACCAATTTAAGAAAAAAATCGTGCAAAAAATAGAAAACGTGTAAAAAAGATCTAATTTTATACATGAAATTCTATCTATTCGTACAGTGAGAATTTTCACTGTTTTTGTTGTTATAGACTTTTCTGGTATTATATGTATGTACATATTACTGTTAGAAGGAACAAACAACAACTATTCTAGGAATGGTAAAAAAATAATAATTTTCAAAGTTCCGTCATTAATCGCTGTGTCTTCTTTTTTCTTACTCTTCATACAACTTCATTTATTTGTTTAAGTATTGAAATTGTTGCAACCTTTTCACTGACTTTCGAATCTAAGATTTGTAATTGATTTGTGAAGTATTGACGGATGGAATTTTGATTTTATTGCAAAAAAGTATACAATTAAAATAAAAAATCCGTGTAAAAAAAATAAAACCGTGTAAAAATGGTAACTGGAAAGTGTTCAAAAACACCGTGTAAAAAAAACCGTGTAAAAAGGAGATCAACTGTATTTAAATCAAAAATGTAAAGTAAAAGTGAAAATTGCATTTAAGCAAATTCAAATCGTTTAATAGTTATTATTACAAAAAAGGCAAAAGGCCAGTTGTAAGAAATGCTTTTAAGCAAATTCAATTCTTTTGATGATGTGATATCTTACTTTACCTTAAAAAAGAAAAATTCGTATGTGAAATGTTATAACCAAATATTAATATTAAAATAATTCAATAATAATAATTATTAAAGCAAAAAGGTTTTTTTACCTTAAAAAAGAAAAAAATCATATGTGAAATATTATAACCAAATATTAAATATTAAAATAATCCAATAATAATTTAAATTACTAATTGCTAGTACCAACACCTCCTTCGCTTTGCTGAAAATTAGAACCTTGAGCGTATATTGACGACAGGTAAGGTGAGTACAATTTAATATTAATATTTTCATTTAACTTTTTAGCTTGATTTTTAATTACCAATTTGTATTGTAAAAACTAAACATATTTATTTACTGATTTCGCGCATAGATTTGAATGTACATATATACGTTATTTTGGCATTTCCTCAATAAGTTTGACATTTTTCACTGAACATTTTCTAAATTAGATAACATAGATATTATAATAATTAAAATATTAAAGTTTTTAAAGTAAATTAAACTTTGCAGATAATTAAAAATTTACTGGAAATGTATTTTTGTTGTCTATCAAATATGGCAACAAAATATGTTTTCTTATTGATATTTTTATCACCACAAGAAAATCAGCGTGTTGTATTTGTAAGAAATTTAATTTAACTATGTGTTGAATTAAAAAAAATATATTTTCATTAACGCGTACATTTTTGTAGAAAGTGAAGTGTTTAAATATATATTTATAAGACCAAATATCGTAATTGATTTGGAAGTAAATATTAGTTCAGCGTTGTTGATATAACTGTAACATACATAATTGCGTGTTATTGTAAGAAATGGACTTATACATACACACATCAATTTCTTATGGTAAACACTTCTCAATAAAAATATTTATGTTGTTCCAACAACATTAGCAAACGAAACGTGATCATATAGTTAGCTATTCAAGTGTGGCATCAAACATATTGTGCATACTTCTATCTATGAGTTGACACACGACCAAACAGTTAGCCACACGACCACTATATACTGTATCGACACAAATATATTTGCATACATATTTGGTGGTTTTGCTGTTAGTAATAAGTAAAAAAGTCCTAATTTGTTGTTTAACAATTTTTACTAAATTTAATATTTTCATCAAATATACAACTGAAATGTTTATATAAAACATATTTGCATTTACACACATTACTATTTGCTTAAATGTTGTTTGAAGTTGAAGTGAAATTTTCTTTTACTACAAAGTCAAAGTTTTTCTCTTTGACACAGGTCGGTTTTATTTTATTTTACTTTATATTTTTTTCGTTTATTTGTTTTATGGGTATTTAGTATAATTACATGTGTATAAAGTCGCTCACCTTAGATATAATAAAAAAAATGTGTTGTCGTCGTGAGTTTTCTGTTCGTATCCATACATACATACATCTTTGCACCTCTGTATGTAAAAATAATTTGAGTTATGCGTTCCATTGAAGGGCGTGAAAGGGTGTTTAAAAAGTGAAATTAACTTTTTTTCCAAGATTTGACTTGGGCAAATTTTTACGAAAAATTTTAAAGTAAACAACACGAGTTGAAATAGTCAAAAAGTATTCAAATAGCATTTTATATATGTGCCGCTGTTAAAAAAAAATTAAATTCGTCATCTACAAAAATTTGAGGAAAATCAAAAATTGAATAAAAAAAAAATATTGTCTGTTAAAAACCACCTAACGCCGCACCTTGTATAAACTGCAACACTAAGCAGCCGCATTTTTCGGCTATTAGTAGCTACTTACAACTACTAGTGTATGTGCAACCTTTCTTTGAGTCTACTCACTCACTTGCTGCCACAGTTGGGTCGCCTAATTTATGTGCAGGTTTTACTTTCAAGTGTTATGACCTAACACATATTAAGTTGGCCAGTGTGTTTGCTCGTTTTTTTTTTTTTTTGCTTAAATCGCCAAATCAAAATAAACAAACATACAAACATTTGTTGTTTTAGGTTAAGCTTGACAATCTCAAATACGAGTATTATATGATAATATGTACTTTTCCAACATTTTTCACCTGGTGGTTTATTTTGAATGCGTTACTTTTTTTTGTTTTCCTTAATAATAATAAAAGTGACAGTGTTGATCACATAATGTTATGATCTGCTGAGTGACTCGTATGAGCAGCATCAGTCGCAGCAGCCATAAAATGTTTGCAAACACTTTCTTTTTCACTTCCGTTTATTAATTAACTATTTCATAATCGTTATGACAACAACAACAACAATAATAATGTTAATTATTATAATATATAACAGCACGAATGAACTTTTTCAAGGAGGTTGTGATAATGATACCAGCTGCTGCGCTCCCTCGATGACTGATCACTCAATTAGAAGTGAATAAAAGATACGCACGTGTTTAGCAAATAACACTTTTTATTTGCAGAGTTATGCGCATGTTCAGGCATTTTAACTTGACTGACAATGTTTCTCTTTTAATTTGTCAATTGTACTGAATGGCAATGTATGTTCGATTTACACAAATACCGTGAATATACTACAATATAGCTATTGATTGTGCTAAATGTATTTGGCCCCCTTTTTGTACCCTAATTTGTGACTCACGCGTAAAACTCTCACTTGCGCTGCCATACATGTGGGTACATAGCATTTTGTACCCGAGATAGTGACATATGTATACTATCAATATATTGAGACGATGGAGTTCTAGCGATTTCTAAATCTTGTTAGATCGGCACTAGTAAATATTCTAACTGTGCACTTTCATGTACAGTTCTGTTTGAAAAATATGCAAGTAGAATATTGATTAGTGATATATTAAATCTTGAATATGACGTTAAGAAGAGAAGAGGAGAGGAGTATTTCGATGGATAGATTAGTGTCATATTAATTCAATTATTGCAAGCATGACTGTATATTTGTAGATATACGTGTGGTGTTCAAAAAATTACGGTAATTGCAAACCTTAATCATTAATGGATTTGGAGAGTCCAATTGTCAAACTTTTTATACACTCTTTCTACAAAGTTGCTAAGAGAGTATTATTGTATTGTTCACATAACGGTTGTTTGTAAGCCATAAAACTAAACGAGTTATATATAGGGTTATATACGGACCATTGCCACCTCCACATAGTGGTGAACACCGAAAACATATAAAATGTCATAATTAAGCAATAAATAAAGTTATAAAAGTATAATGTGGTACAAATGATCGCACTAGGAAGGGCATATTTTTTTGGAAAGTGGGCGTGTCTCGCCCTCTAATAAGATTTTTTGTACATATCTCGTAAACTACTAATGCCAAACTTTCTGCAGTCATGTCCCTTACGTATCCCATTACTCACCATGAAATGGGTAAATTCGGATAATAAGCACGCCCACCTCCCATACAAAGGTTATGTTGAAAATTACTAAAAGTGCGTTAACTTAGTAAGGAAAAACACCGTAAAAATTAAATTTTACGGAAGAAATGGCAATTGAAGCTTCAGTAAGATTAAAAAAATGGAAAATGGGTGTGGAGTCGCCATAAAAATGGGTCTACACCATATCTCAGAAACTACTCGACCGATTGCAATGAAATTCGGTAAGTAATATTTTCTTGATAACACAAACGAAAGGCGATCGGTTCTCAACCATGGTTACTCCCATATAAGGAAATTTTGAATTCCATTTGCTTCATTCACTTTAAAATATATACATTAGGAACCAATGTAGATAGCGGAATAAAACTTTGCACAAATACTGTATTTGAGCTGTGGCATCACTTGTCGAAATCGGACTATAACATTTGAAGGCCTCGCATATCGAACATGAAGAACTCAGTTCCTAAGTGTAATTGTTTTTCGAAAATATCGGTAAAACGCTCAGTAATTTTATTGTAATACAGAGGGAATCATTTTCTTCTGATAGTGTGTCTCTGTACCGAAAATTGTTAAAATCGAGTTTTAGGTTTTCAAAAATACGGTAGGCTTTATTCCGAATATATCAGTTAATATGTTAGATATCTTAGCAAAATTAAGTGAACGTAGAATCTTGGATATATTGTAGCTTGTTGGTGAAAATGAGTGAAATCGGTTCAGGAATTACCTCAGCCCTCATATACTTTATTTGATGAATTTTGTTATTCTAGTGGCCTTTATGCCAAATAAATGGGAGAGTATAAAATATTCCGTTACACCCGAACTTAACCCTTCCTTCCTTCTTTATTATCTAATTCGTAAGCACTATAGGAAGCGATATTGATAAACTCGTGGGAGTGTTTCCTAAGTCGCACATTGATTTTTTAGATTTATAAAAAATCTATACTTACCTTTGACGATAGGGAGACATTCTAAACCTAAACTTTTTACAGGGTTTAATGGACCATTTATATAATATTTTTATATATTGAGGCGACTTTTTCATCGAGAAAAGAAAACGCTATAAGCTAATAAACATTTTTTGCTCTTCAGACATTTTTTGTCGAGGGAAATTTAAATTTACAAAATAAGAAAAAAATGCCATTTCTTTTCATTATATTTCATTTATTTAAGTTCAGTTTGTGGATTTTATTTACTTTTTTCGCACTATAATTTAATTTTGCAACAACTACATATGTATGTATAATAAATACAATCGCACATTATCGCAAATGCATTCAACATTGTAACCAACTACTTAAATAACTTAAAATATGAAATTATATATATGTAAAAATCATTACTAATTCGATCGTTAAATTATCCAGGATTTCTATATAATTTCGCTACATCTATTACTTTGTATTAATAGCCTTACAAAAGCTTCTAGTATAATAAGAATATATAACAAAACAATAATTAGAATTTTGGAAAATATTTTTTGGATTTTTTTCAGCGTACAGCAATGTATGGACTAAGATTAAACGCATGGTGGAGCGAATTGTGAATGTTTAGAGAAAAAATACAATTTTTCAAATCAAAATTTTCATTTTATTTTCTTTTTACTAATTTGCTTTTCGCCACACTATGCGCTTAACCTTAATCGCATGCTGATTGATATTTAATTTTGATTGCTATTAAATATGCAACTTTCTTCTTTTTTTCTCTCCTCAATAGCTTTAGCTTTTTCTCTGATAAATACGTTCCGTGTGTCTGACATTCTTAGTTTTTGTACTTAAAAACGAACCTTTTGATAAATATTTTTTTATTTCAAAACTCTCACCTGCAATACTCAACAGTGAAAATTTCATTAGCTTTTTAGCATGCAGTTGAAATTTTCGTAGGATTTTTAGGATTTTCTATTCACTTGATTTTTTTAAATTACAAATATCACAATACTTGATGATGATATCGGTCTTTTCTTATTACTTATTGCTTTTCTAGTTATTTATTTAACTTATTTACTCTAAATATATGTATGTATTGCATTTCAATAAGAATTTCGAAAGGTAAATAAATTTTTGCGCTTTGATTACATCAATACACACCATATTCGCATTTGAATTCACCACACTTATTGTGTGTCTATTATAACAATTCGTTAAAGGAACACAATTATTTAGATAAGTGTTTAACAACTACTTTCATACATACATACATACATACGTATATGTATGTAGTATCTGACTAGTTACATATTGTATGTAGCTCTAACGGATACTGATTGGGGACAGTATGACAGAGGCGAGCTTAAACCATACCAAAACCTTCACTGCCCTCACTTATAGCCAGTAGAAGTGCCTTCTCGAATTGTTCGTAACTCTCGTAGTCGGGCAGGCAGAGCTGATTGAAGCTTTAAAATATAAAAAGGTGACAAAAATAAAAAAAAATTACAAAAAGAAAGAAGTTAATCAAATTTGTTTCAACTCACCACGTGTGCGCTGTCGGTAGATTACCGAATGTCGGCGCTGCAGTTATTTGAAATTGTGGATTCAATTCCTGAAAACCGCCTGGTGGCAATTGGGAACAGCCTGTAGTGAATTGCAGCAAGCGTGCCATTTCGGTTTGACTAAAGTTGCTAACAGCCGCCCAGAACCAAGCCAAGACACGTCGAAATTCAGCAGAATTCCCATTAATGATATGATGCGCCTTGAAGTCGGCTATCGAGTACTCGCCGGTGCCGCACATTAGCAGCTGTAATTGTTTAAAAGCGATTTTTGAATCTTACTCTAGATTGCTTTTTCATACAAACTCACCTCTAATTCGTTCTCATCGAAAATACTTAGTAAATTGTCCGGTATAATACCATTTAGCCCCTTCAGAAATGCATCTACTTCTTCTTTAACATTACTACAGAGCCGTTGTTGCGCCAAAGCGTCGAGATATTGATTCTTTGTCGCATTCGATACGCGCACCTTTGAGCCATTTGGCGTTAGCTCAACGGTTTTACTCAATTGCCCACTCGCATCGTAGACTTCTTCGACGAAATACAATTCTAATGAATCGGTTGCATCTAAATCTGTATCTAAAATATATTTGATTTTGGATAGATACAAATCGGGATCGTCCTGCTCGAAGTACTACAATGTGCGAGAGTTAATTGCATGAAATTCAGTTAAAATGCTGCAAACTCACCTTATAGTGCACACGCAAACCGATGAGTTGCGCCAGAAATGATCTTGTGAAACGCGCTCGCACCAACTGCCGATAAGTGCCGCCCAGTGCGCTTTCATACAGACATTTACCCACAATCTTGCCGGCGAATTCGAAATGTTTCAGTTTGAGATGTGACGGTCGATTAGGATTTGGATGTACCAGCGCCTGATGTTTATCATGAAATGTGCAGAAGAGACCACCACGTGGATCGAACAGTGCGCTGCAAACCAATTCGAACCACTCACGTCGCAAGCCACCCCAATCTATGCCTAATTGAAAGATAAAGAGAGAAAAAAGTTTGTGTTTTTAGAGGTTGACAAACGAAAGCACATTACTTACCTTGCTCCCCCTGAAACGTAACCTCAAAGTTGCCACACCAGTCCGATACGGAGAAACCTTTAGTGGCTTTCATGCTGCTCTCTAGTATCTTCTCCCGATTCACTTTCAAAGCAAGCTTTTCATGATAGTAGCTCGCATGAAATTTTCGCACTTCATGGTAGAAAAAGTCCTGTTTATCCTTAAACGTCTCCGAACCACCAATATTCTTTAGTAAAAAGTGTGTAAAGGTTGCCGCAATGATATTACGATCACGTGATGCTAATTCGATTTTCGGCTGTGCGCCATCATCAATTATAAACACCGGTCCATGCGGCTGTGTGGCCATTGTGGGCAAAAAATGAAATTTAGTCGAGGGGCACAGCCGGAATGTCGCAATGCGTTTGGGTATAAATTTGAGTATCATCTCTTTGATGGTAACCTGAAAAATGAGCGAATTCTACATTTGAAAATTGACGCTGCCACACGGAGCACATGCCACTGTAAACACTCACTTGTTTGGGTCCGACATAGCAGAGCACTTTACGTGGTTTACTCTTTGGTGCGCCGTAGATGCTCAATAATTTGGCTTCATAGCAAATATTATGTTTACGTGAGGCGATATTTTTATGCACGAGCGTAGTGTCACTGCCTGTTAGGAGGTGCGAGGAGTATTGGAAGTGAAAATAAATAGAAAAAGTTTGGTTAATTCGAAGCGTGTCGACAATTTGACCTTTAAAAAGTTCAACAAGCATTTATGTATATACGCCTGAGTGTATATCTTAGTATATTATTTCCGTGTTTGCAAGTAATTCGCACGTGTGCGAAATGTGAATGTGAAGAACGAAATATGTGAAAACACCGTTAGTGTGTACAGGAACTCACCACTCAGCACGATGATGTCAAAATCACCGTTTGGCAGCTTCTGTTCAAGGTAGCTTATGACGGCACGCAGACATATTGGCTCCGGGAATAGCGCCGTCACGGCAACACGTGTATTCACGCGGTCATAGGTGAAGGCGATGGCGTGATGTAGTTTTTCAATGGGTTCACCATTCAAATCGAAAATCTCCACACGATAGCCCTGCACGAAGTAAAATGATTTATTACAAAATGTTTCCAACGCCCACACCCTGTTTTAGGTTATTACATTTTCGGAAACTTACCTTTACTGGATCATCGTTTTCATCGAAATTGCAAGCATTACCGAATTCATCACGCGGTTCAATATGCAACATTGTCGGCGTACCGGCACAACATATCACTGTGCTGGCTGGACGTATGAAGCGCGAGCGACGCGCATCAATCGGTCCGGGTACAAATGTTTTGGTGAATGGTGAACCAGAAATGTGACTGGCACCGATAAGTACCGAGATTTTATACTGCCCCGCTGTACGTACAGTGAATTTCACTTCGGCGATATTCGCATTATTCGGATCTGTTGAGGAGCCTAGCTCGCTAATTGTGACAACCTTACGTGTACCTTCGGTGACTTCGACAAAAAACTGATCTGTATCACAGATGGGATAAGGCTGACCGTTACGTTGAAAAAAACGCACAACAAAGCACATAGTGCCCCCGACTGCCGCTGGATCCTTCCAGTCCCATTGCACTTTGCAATTGGCAGGTAATAAATATTTGCCAGTCACATATTGTAGTAAGGAATGACGTGCTTCCGGCGCCAGTGATGGCTGTGTCATGGCGGCCAATGTGACAAGACCGGCCACCGAAACGGATACCACTAACATGCCACCCCATGTCCAGGCATCTTGATGTTGACTCGATTTCACAACTGTAGACCACAATTGTGCTTTAAGTGCATCCAGCTGTGCCTTGGATGTGGGTAGATTTTGTCGTGCTTGCGACCATAATTGCCAATCTTTGCCGAGTATTTTAGTTGCACGTGAATCCTCCAACCAGTAGACATCTTCGAGTGATGCTACTTCGACGGTTAGTAGACGCTGATAGTGATGTTGTAGGCGATGGTCACGTAACCATTCGCGTAAAATGAGTTTTTGTTGTAAATGTAATGCGGCGCGTTGTAAGCGTTGTTCATCGCCTGGTGGCAATTCGGGTAGACGCTCCGGATCACCACAACTGGACAAGGAGGATATGCCTGCAAAGAAAGGAGAGAGAAGACAGGTTAGGTTTTCTAAGTTCACTAAGAAGCGTGATAGGTGAGTTTCTCAAAAGTCAAGAATAATCAATCAGAGAGTTGTAAATAGTCCTATTTTCTCTGAAGCAATTTAGTTTTGACATCAGCTACCCTCTTTATATTGAATTTGGTCCGACGCTCCAGAAAAGTGACGAAGGCATGCTTGGTTTTCTAGAGTGTCCGTGGTATGAGGGCCGAGTCCTTTGTTTCTTCTTTAAAGTGCAGATAAGTCAATCTGATGGTGGTAAATAGTCCTAGTTTCTCTGTTGGAATGTAGTTTTGGCAGCAGTCATCCTAAATGTCTTAAATTTGGCCCGACCCTCCACTTACTGATTGACAACAAGAGTACATATCTTAGCTAAGTGACACGAAGACCCACTAAGAAGTCTACGCTATAACCGAAAACGCTGAAAACACTTAACGACAGCGTAATTTTGCAAATTCACAGCTTATGCAAATCGCTTTCCATTTGTGTTCCTTTCCCATAATCGCTATAATATTCAACTTTTATTGCACATATCACCTACCCAATAAAACTTTCACGCCTTTTTTATTACCGTTTAATTTCAAAATTATGCCTAACTTTACTCAAAATTTATCAGCAGCGCCATCCATCAATCAAAAACAATTTTCAGAGTCATGAAAATAAATAAAAGCACTACTATACAACCTTCTGCTGCCATTCTGTCGCAAATAAAATGTCACTTGATACGTACAACAACAAGCAGTACTTGCCAAATTAGCATGAGTAAATTGTGCTAAAATTGTCGTTGAATATTGACAGTGACATTTCCCAAAACCTCCCCAATTGCCAATCAATTTGCTTTTGCTGTTTACTTACGACGTAGTAGTAACTACGAAATATACCGCTATTTTTATGCCGCTACCAATTCAAATTTACCGTCAACGTTTTCGACTTGTATATATGTATACTACTAGTACAAGTAAGAAGTGAGAGTATAAAGTAGCCGAGAGTAAGGTAATAAAAACTAAGTGAGGTAATTGTATACTTATTTGCTTATAAGTAAAAATAAAAAAGTCGCGGCGCGTTTTATCGCAGACGCCGATCTTCTCTTGTATTTGGCCAAAAGCCGAAAGGTGAAACTTTGCAATGGTCACCGAGGACAAGGTCGAGGTGCGCGTTATGCAGTAAACGCATTTGTATGTGTGTGGCGTGTTAATGCAAAAGGCAAACGGCGAAATTGTCGAAAGTGCCTCGTAAGAGAAATTATAAATAGTTAAATGGGTGTTTTGATGACCTCATAGCTCCCTTTTGCGTGGATTAAAAAATATATGTAGGATATTTAAAATATATAAAGGGTTTTTCAATAAGAGCGCTACAAAAGTTTTAATTAAAACAAAAACGGTTTGGGATATCATTGAAATTATTTATTTCTGTGAAAGTACATTCGATGCCATTATGTGTGTATGGAACTCGATTTCTTTTGCATGGTCACTATGGGCACTCTTGTCGAAGTCCAGACGCTGAACACAAATTTCGAAGGTTTTTAAGCATAAAATGCTGCAATTTCACGTTCGATATTCGTACGAAGATAATCAATCGTGGCTAGCTTAGCATAGACCATAGACTTGACGTATCCCCACAGGAAATAGTCTAACGGCGTCAAATCACACGACCGAGGCAACCAATTTACTGGGCCATTTCTTGAGATAACACGTTCACCAAACTTGGTTTTCATTAAATCGATTGTGACATTCGCTGAGTGGCTTTTGGCGCCGTCCTTTTGGAATCACATATTGTCCAAGTCCATACCATCCAATTCGGACCAAAAATATTTTCGGTTCTTATTGGGCGGTAGCGATTCTCATTTACAGTAACGTGCCGGTCATGATCATCACGGAAGAAGTAGGGCCTAATGACGCCGCCGGACCATAAATCCCCCAAACCGTATTTTTTTCGGAATGCATTGGAGACTCATGGAATACGTGTGGATTGTAATGCATTTTTTGCTTATTGACGAAGCCATTCACCCAATGAGCCTCATCGCTGAAGATGATTTTTCGATGAAAATCCGATCATTTTCAAGTTTTTGTTCAGCCCTATTCACGAACATAAAACGATTCTGGTGGTCTAGCGGCTTCAGTTCTTGCATCAATTTGGTCTTGTATGGATGTATGTAAGTCAAAATCTTTTCGCAAAGTTCGCAACAACGACGTCACAGAGACGTCCAAAGCTTGAGAATGTGCCGTCCCATTTCGATCTTGCTCAATTGGTACGCTAGCTGCAGCAATATTCTCGGCACTACGGATACTTCTTTGTCTCATAGACACGGAAACACCTGTGGATTAAAATTTTTCCACTGGACGCTCAATTGTTGATCTGACAGGACAATTATGAAATTGGACATAAATTGGACGTAGCGCTCTTAAAGCAGATGCCACTGACTTCGAATTTCGGTAGTATATTTTAATAATTTCGACTGATTATTGGATTGTATATCTTTCCATGATGAAACGGTAAATCTTACTGAAGAGAATATCAAAAGAGCGGGAAATTATATAGCGTCGTTTGCTGTCCCTATCGGTCTACTTTTGCAGCGTCCTTTTGAAAAATACTTTTAAAGCTCTTCTTCAGAAAATGATGAACATTAAGCTTTCTTTGATTTAATTAGAGTTGGCAGAGAAATTCACTCAACCTATCAGAGCATACGGGCTCCAAATTCAAGATACTCACAGATTCTATAATAATATAATTCCTACCGAAGTATATTGGGGTCAGTTTTCAGGCTTGGCTTTTAAGACTCAACCGACTTAAAGCTATATGAAACTGAATTCATAAACAACTAAGGGACATGTTTATAAATGAAATGTAGCTCTCTCTCTCCGCCACTATTTAATACCAAGTATTTTTAGGACTGTTTCAGCTTATATGTGTAATCACGCGAAATTTAACTCTAACAGAGCATCTAATTTTTTTGGGAAATGATGCGGATTTGAAATTCTTTGCGCATATAAAAATCCTGGTCCATTTTGATTACGAAAGCTTGTATTTAAATCTGTAAGCTTAGTAATTTTACGAACATTTATATAAACAAGCATTGTGTGTATTTTTTTGGCGATAAATATATGAAAATAAAATGTCTGTCGTGTCAGCGAAACATTTTTCAAACATACATATAATAATATACCCAAATAAATAAATATATAGTATAATAGCAAAAACTATTGTTACATGTACATATACATACATACATCCATACACTCTTGTGTTTGTAATTGCCCTGAAGTAGCAACTACCGGTCCACCATAGTTTTTGTTGTTATTATATTCGTCGTTATAATAGCCAACTTGCGTGTCTTGAATTTTCAATGAGCAATAGTCTACTTTTAGGCAAATGAGCAGGTAAAATACAAATACAACAGAAAAACGAAGCGTTTCCGCTAATTTTTCGTTTCATTTGCTCGAGAATGTATAAAAAGGCAATAGTTTGCCATTAGAGCATTTGGAATAAAAGGAGTGTGTGGGTATACCTACATGAACAAAATTTTTGTAATTAATTAATTACAAGCAAATTGTAGCTTATTGAATTAAATTAAGTCCTAAATAAATGGGATAGTCAAATGATTCTGTTTTTAGTATTTATTCATTGGTTAGTTAGTAGGTAAAATTATGCTTTTGAAATAAGATCATTAAAAATGTTAGGTATAGTGAAGATAAGAGTAATCCAAATTCTACCGAATTTAATAATTTTTTTACTACCAGTATATTACTCTGGTGTAAGAAGAATAACACTAAAATAGTATAAATAGTACAAGAATAATACGATAATGATAACGATATTCGCCAGACAAGATACCGTGTAACTTTTTGTATTTTTCAAAAATAAAGTGAAACTTTAAGGGACGTTTTACAAGCATACGAGAAATTGCCGAAAGAGCTAAAGATTATCCCAACAAGTAAGGAATGGCTAAGTTATGCTCTCGCAATTTATTCATGTAATTTTATTAAGATAACACACAATTTGACCCATATATACGGCATAAAGTCGAATAGAATAACGAAGATCATAGTATACGAGGACTTAGGTAATTCCTGAACTGATTTCACAAATTTTCACCACCAAAGTACAGCATTTCCAAAACTATGTTTGTGATTGGCGTTGAACCGTTTAGCCGGTTATAGCCAAATCGATGAGAGCGCGCCACTTGTCTCTTTCCTTCGCAGTTCGTATTGATAATTCGTATATAAGGTATATGGGAGCTACGGGAAGTTATGACCCGATTTTAAACATTTTTGGAACAGAGGCGCACTATTAGAAGAAAAATATTCTCTCTGAAGTAAATTGAAATATCTGAGAGATTTACCGGTGAAAAATTACACTAAGGCATTGAGTTCTTCATATTCGATATCCTTGGCATTGAAAACTTATAGTCCGAGTTCGCCAATTTTTCCACAAGTGTTGCCACAGCTTAAATACTGTATTTATGTAACGTTTTATTCCGCTATATTCATTGGTTCCTAATGTACATATATGTATATTATAAAGAAAAAAGGAATCACATGGAATTCCAAATTGAGTTACATGGGAAGTAGGCGTGGTTGTGAACCGATTTCACCCATATTTCGTCCGTGTCATCAAGGTTTCAAGAAAATATTATATACTGAATTTCATTGAAATCGGTCGAGTAGATGAATTAAAAAAGTTTTTTAAACGCTAATTCCCGTTATTTTTTGAACACACTTCGTATATATTGATTAATGGTAATTGCTATATTAAAATCATTAAGAGGTCAAAAGCACCGGGAAAGGCATGACATACAGTGCAGAAGAACGCATATTTGAATTCTCGCAAAGTCGTCTGATTTATCTGTTCAATACTTTATAAGTGAATGAATGATACGCGAATAAGTCTACATATATATGCATGTATGTATGTATGTCAGTATGTATAAACTTTGTGAGTTATATCCCTTAAGTCTTAAGTGATGGATTGTTGGAAAAACAAAGTACCACACACGTACGTACGAAAAAGTGTTTTTCAAATTCTTTCATAAACATATGCGCATACATACACACATGAAAATGTATACAAATATATACATTTTAACAACCTAAATAAATATATGTATGTACGTATTTGTTTGCGTTTATACATATCTATACATAGATTACTTTTTCCCCTTAGTCCTTTTATTGATTTCCTTTGTATACAAACAAAGAAAGTAATTTTTCATACAATGACATACGGAGCTTGAAAATGACAACAGTAAAACGAAAGTTAGAAGAAAGAAAGCATGCAAAACCAAATCACTTGTCTATATTTATTTACTTATCACAACACAATGATGTGTGTGGGTGGCGGGCATAAAGGATACAAGACGTAAGAAACGCCACAGCAATTCAAACACGTTTACGTTAATATTTATATACGTACACGTATGTGTGCTAAATATTTGCGTTTTTTCGCTTTTATTTACCATTTTGCGTCTTTGCTTGAGTGCACAACAATAAAATTGCCACACTTTGATTGCTGGGCAAATAGAAAGATTGGCAGAATGCAGATAGACAATTTCGATGAGTATTCTACGTATAAGGAAAGTGTTTTGTAAGAACAGTGTAATTAGTTTGTAGATTGTTTTGAAATATTTGTTAGATTTCCTGTATTAAAACTCGATTACTTTTTTTTGAAAGTGGGGGTCAAATAGGATCCTAATCACGAATCTCGGATGTTAATAGCTTACTATACTTCATATTGAGGTCCAAGCTGCATTTGAACCAGGTTTTGAGTTCCTTAGAACATTCATCAAACTATGTTTCCTCAATCGCCTGAATTTTAGTTATTCGCAGAGTAAAAACTCTAACGTTCTACGGATCTTACATGGTATAGTTATGGACATATATTCAGGGTTAATGCCCAGTGATGATTCCGCCCTTAATATAGTGAGGTCTCTCATCCAAAAGTGAAGTTGTAGTATTGATGTTGTTTCAAGCCTTCAGGTGCTTAACTAGCACCTATGTTTTAAAGCACGTTTGAGGCTAGTAAACGGTTCTGGATAGTTTACTGTGCCTCTGATGGAAACTGCAGACCAACTCGTCTACTTTTTCAATACTTTCCATAGTTATATAACTGGCTACTGCGTACATCTGTATTTTAAGACTTATGTATTTGAGACAGTTAAATGGACCTGCGTAGTTTACTGGGCCCTTGATGTAAAATGACAGCACCTGACCGTACCAACTCCTGCACTTTTCTATTGCTTTCTATAGCTATATGATATGGTGGTACCGGTAACATCTGTTTATTAAGACATATTTGAGGCAGTTAAATGGTCCTGGATAGTTTACCGTGCCTCTGATGGAGACAACAGGACATCGGTTACTAAAAGTGATTATATTAGTTAAAGCCCTTACACGACCTGAAAGCCGGGTTCTCATAGAAGAAAACAACTTTTTGACAAGTTATTACTGCCGATGGACTTCGATCCATTTTTAATTGTTATTGCCGCAACTGAGAAATTTCCTGGTCCAAGTTTTCTTATAGGATACAGTACGATAACGTGTCCATTACAGCTTTGCATCTGACACCGATTATAAATACTTGGCTTGATGTCAAATAAATGCTATCTTCATATCCTTTGCCATTGAAAAGTGATGCATTTTTTATAGATTTTCATCACATGAATAATGCAAAATATTTATAGTTTACTGCAATGATTTTCTTCACAGCAAAAGGCGAGGAAAATGCTGCACTAATTATTCAGTAACACCTCAAATGAAAATAAATTCATATGCAAGTATTAAATATTTACATTTCCATATACATATGTGCTAGTATATTCATACATATATATCAATGGAGGCCAAAAATACAAAGTCAACACTAGTATTCAGAAGAGGTAAGGCGGGCAGTGCCGCCGACATACAAGTGGCGCATTTTGCATATTTAATAGGCGTATATCATAACATCATAGCCCGACAAGTGCAATTTACATACAACACTTTGGCATAATAAATATTTATATATATACATACATATGCATTTGTTTATGTATGAGCATTTATGCAAAAGTATGTGTGAACTGTTCGACAAGAAATAATAATTCCCAGAAGAGCAATTTGCTCTAGACATACAAGAAACCGTAGAATTTAATTTTTGAAGACTTAAAGAGTATTTATGAGTTTTTGGGATTCATATAGAAAAATACCTTCTTCAATACAAATTCTGATAAAATATGGTAAGGTTGTTCAAAAATACGTACTCACCAAAAAATTTTAAAATTTCTTAATAAAAAGTGTGGCATTTGTCCCTTTTGTAATCTCATATAATGCTGAGAGTATGTGCATCTATCAGATTATGTAATATCACAAAACATTGCAATGCTTGCAAATATCTTTTTTATATAGATGTGAATTGTTTGCTCTCCATTTTTGGCATTGAATTGCATTAAATGACTGCATCATTGTCATCAGATTTCCTCTGAGCAACAATATACATTTTCTTGGCAATTGTCAATAAAGGACAAATAATGATTATTATCTTCTCACATAATGAGTTTATATTTTTCGTTTTTTCCTTTTCTTGATTTCGGTTTGCATTTTTATTCCACTTTATGTAATTGTAACGGTAAACCACAGTTGAAGGTGTAGAGGGTATGTCTTTCATAGTCATAGAATCTGTTAAACAATATTTTAAGGTCTGGGACTATAATTCTCTTCATTATTGAGAAAAATATATGCTTCTGATACCGAACTGTATACGGGGTGTGTTCAAAAAATTACTGGAATTCTAAAACTTGAAATTTTAAGACTATAACTATGCTCATTATTGAGGACAATTCTATGCTTTTGATTCCGAACAGTATACGAAGCGTGTTCACAAAATGGCGGGAATTCTAAAATTTAAAATTGCAAGAAGTCCAATTTGTTAAAATTTATATGGCAAATATCTCCCTTCCGCGTTTTTGCTCTTTCTTCAATGCTTTATGAAAAGTGTTCATTGATCGGATTTAGTTAAAATATACGACGTTTCGTTCAGTAATCTGTTTCCATTTAGACGACAACTTTATAATACCACCCTCGTAGAAGCCCACCTCCTTACTTGCGAAGAACTCAGACAGCCCCTTTTCACAAGCCTCTTTTGAGTTCAACTTTACACCACCAAGGGCGTTCGCCATGGACAGGAACAGGTGGTAATCACTTGGCGCTATGTCCGGGCTACATGGTGGATGCGATAAAACCTCCCATTGTAGCTCCTGTAGCTTCTGAAGAGTCATCAACGAAGTATGTGGTCTGGCGATATCCTGGTGGAACATTACACCCTTCCTGTTGGCTAATTCTGGACGCTTCTGGGCGATCGCCTGTTTCAAGCGGTCTAGTAGATGGTAGAATTCAGCGCCTGGCCATATGGGAGCAACTCATAGTGGATGATGCTCTTCCAATCCCACCAAACACACAGCAAAACCTTCCTGGCCGTCAATCCCGCCTTGGCCACCGTTTTCACTGGCCTTCGACCACGACCGTTTTCGCATGATATTGTCGTATGTGATCCAATTTTCGTTGCCAGCCACTATCTGCTTCAAAAATGGGACGAGTTCGTTCCGTTTCAGCAGCATATCGCTGGCGTTCATTCGATCCAGAAGGTTTTTTTGGGTCAAATCATACGGCACCCAAACATCAAGCTTTTTCTCTCCGCTCTCCTGGGCGATATCATGCGAGATGCCACATGCCGGTCTAAATCGATGTTTTCAATGATTTGATTCGTCGTCACAGGTCTTCCATTGGCTGACTTATCGATGGTGTCGTTTTCACCCGCTCTGAATCGTCGAAACCATTCGAAGTGATAGAGTATCATCCCCTAAAACACTATTAATTTCAGGGAACGTTCCTCGAGCGGATTTGCCTTTAACAATGGAAAGTTCTAAAATAGTTCGAATTTCGGTGTTAGTGAACGCGATGTTTACATGTCTATAACTGTTGAACGCAATATCCATTTTGTAGGTTATGTCAAGACCTTTCGAAGATGTATAGTAGATGTATAGCTCCTGAAGTATGATATAATTTGTTACTGGGCGATTTTCGTTTGTAATGATCTCACATTTCGTTGCTTGTACGTAAATTCTTGCCTAAAAACAATGGTGTAACGATGACAAAGCCTCCAAATAAAAGATAATCATACGAGGAATAGTTGAAAGAGTAAAATGCTTTCCTAAAAATCGACTTTGAGAAGTATTTTTTTCAAAAATAGAAATTCCCGTTATTTTTTGAACTCACTTCGTATGTTTATATTTGGCATAAGTATGAGCTAGAAAATAAATGTCATATACAAATTGGGTACTTGTCATCATATAGTCATCGGGGTACGATAAAATCATTATTACTTTTTTCCCAATTCAACTTTTAAAAATATCTGACTCCCCCAAAAATTTTTATTTCGATTCGTTGAAGGAACTTCAAGGCGGAAAAATCTCCCATTTGAAAACCAAATTAACATTATGTGGCAACAGAAAATCGCATTCCACGCCGTAATGACTGCCATGCGGTAAACGAGTAACGTTAAGTCAACCAAAGCCAAAATACTAAAAACACAGAGAAACAAACAGATGTAACTGTATTTGTATGGGTACGAGTATAACTGCAGTGAATTGTACGACCTAGCTGAGAATTACACCGCTGTATGTGTGAATTTGCATAGCTTGAGCGCCTTAATTGCTGCAAAGCGTTTGTTTTTTTTTGTCTTCTTCAAATGCAACCCTTCACTCGCAACGAAATAACGTGAAATATATACGTACAGCACGAGGTGCGCTTGTGAATGGAAATCAGCAAATCTTTCATTCATACGCAGCGTTTACTGTATGTATGCCTGCATGTTAACCATTTTGTAGGCCCTAAAGTATGCAATGAATTGCATAATGCTTATGGCTTTGACCCAAATTGCAATTACAAACACACACATACATAGTACTCTGCCCACATACAAATATTTATGTTCCTAAGCATACATATAGTTATATATATATATCTTTGTATGTGTGCACTTATCTGCCTACATTGGGCTTTTGCCACGTGTGCACTTTCCATCGCCATCAGCCGCATTGTGGGCGAATTTAAACTGGCAGTCAGCAGCAGCAGCAACCGTCAGCATGTAAGCTGCTTTGGGCGCAATTTCATGCCAAAAAATATGAAAACGAAAATGAGTTGGTTGGCTGAGATTTTTCGCCAGCATTTTATTTTGCTCGTAACAATTTGCAGGAAAAAAACTAGCATTTTTCATTCCATTCAGCAATGCATATTCAGGCAGACAAGGTTAGTGTGTCTTGAACAGATTTTTCTTTAGTGCAAAAACAAGAAAAAACACAAAAATTACAAAGAATGTGTTTTCACTGATTCGCTTTGCTTTCTGCTGCGCGTCTTTAACTTTAGAGCTTAGCCTTGACAATGAGTAATAGTAAAAACTTGGCTTTTCTCAACTTTTGTGTTTTTGGCAGAAAGAAGATTTGAATTCATAACAACAACTAGGTAAGGTGTTCTTTTCATACTCAAGGGAGTGTGAAACTTTTAATCGAAAATCAGTGAAAATTTATATTACCTTTATTGTTGGTATTTGTATTTTGTAAGAATGAGGGAATCGAACTAAAAACTAAATTTCAAAGCGTAAAGTCAAAACGCATTCCGAGATATCGTGGTAGGTAACGGTATATAACGGTATGGGAAATGCAAATCTGACAATTACTCCTTCGTCGTTTTCGAAAAAGTTATGTCTAAGCTCGACGAAAGCTACATTATTCGGCTGAATAAGCTTTATCGAGCTGTTTTCAGATTTAAAGAACCCGAATATGTGATATACATACATACATATTTTTATTCACCTACTCTTTGAAATATTCCTGACAAAGAAGTATAAAAGCTTTCGGTATTCTTCAAATCAAGTTTCATCCCAAGAAAAATAAAAAAAAATGCATATCATCTCAACTAATATTGAAAGTATTCTAGTCCTTACAAGGTATGTGCAAAAAATAACGGGAATTTTAAAATTTCCAATTGTCACTAAGTGCGTAATATCGAATGGGCACTATTTGATGGCGTCAATGTAGACGAATGAATAATTATTTTTTTCTAAAAACAAAAATTTCCGTTATTTTTTGAAGGCATTGTTGATTTCAACTCATTGTCGAGTTTCCGAAAATCGAATCTTCATCTTTTTTCTAATATTCTTTTAATGAAAATCTCTCTTAATAATTCGACCCAACTGTCTCTCCCTTTATTATCTATTAAGTCTGTAACTTTGCTTCCGCCGTTTTCCAATAGATGTCTCTAGGGTCAAGCACTGGTCGATTAAATCGATTTTTTTATATCGATCTTGGACATTTGTGTCAACATTAACCCAACAGAATATTTTAGAGATCTGTTTGCATCCCAAACTTATTCTCAACTGAAAATACCACTTTTTGAGCCGAATTTTCGACATTTGCGGGAAATTTTGCTTTTCTTTTTTAATTCCAAGAAAAGTGCGGTTGAGGCTCATCGACATTTGTAACCGTTTTTATACAAAAAAACGGCGGAAGCAAAGTTGTAGACTTAATATGTTTTTATAAGAAAGACTTCTTTAGTGAAAGCTTCTGTGTTTCAGTTCAATTTTAAATAATTTTCAAAGTCAGGGTCCACAAAAACCGATCTGAGAGTGATAATTATAAAAATAGACTTCATGATCTATATGTAATATCATTTTTCATGTCCAGAATGTGAAAAGAAAAGTTTTAAAGCTTACAAAGAGCTTTTTTTTCTTATTATTTTCACAGTTATTCCCAAATTTACTACTACTTTTAATAATTCTACGAACTCGTCCATTCAACATTAGTATATGACATTCGTATAGTTCGCTTTTCAACCCATTATCAACTCACTTCAACTCTGCTAAAAATAGTTTTACGAACTCACCTGATGACGATGACTGCGAATGACGCATTGTTGTGGCCATTGCAATGGAATTAATTTCCGATTCCGGTGACCACATCTTGTTGTCTCTTCGTATTTAGTGTGTGAGTTTTATTATTATTGCACTTTTAGTATTTTTGAACACGTGGTTTTATCGATTAGATTAGTTTTGCTTTGTAGAGCTTTGATTGAACTTCATGTATTGCTAGGTACAGTATGTATATAGGTGTGAGTTAAATATTTAATAATTTGTACCATATTTTTAGTGTTTTTACGTTTAAAATGTTTGAAATTAAATTGTCGCGGATTTTTTTTTTTTTGAAGTTTTAATTAGAGTTTAGTTATTTTATTTTAATATCAAAAAGTCACTTTTTGACAAACGTTCACTTTCGAGAAAGGACGGACTAAATGATTAACTGAAATTTATTAGTAAATTTACTACAGTTAAATCATATATATGTCAATATATATTGTTGATGGACCGGGTTTAACATCATCAAAGAGATGTAGATTAACACCCTGTCTAGTATTTATGCTTTACCCAATATTTGTCTGATCATCATTCTATAAAACCCATATCTCATTCACTTCATCGGTGATCTCTTTTGCCCAATATTCCAGTTGAATTCAAAATATTTATAGTCAACTCATTAATGTGGTATAACCATTATACCTTATTGAACTGGTATAAGTTTTACACCAGTCTGTATGATTTATACCAGTTTTTGTTGGTGTAGCAAATATTTTCTTATTGAATTTTAATGGTCTGCATGCATGTCACTAAACTGGTATAAATACTATGTCAGTCTACGCGATTTATACCAGTTGTTGTTCGATTTGCCACTCTCCAAAGTTGTGCAAATCAGAAATTGCTATTATTTTCATGCAGAGTTCTTCGCAATGAGAATAATTATACCAATTTTTAACAGACCTCAGATACCATCTTAATTTACATGGAATTCGAGTTCTTAAGCCAATTTTTAAGATAAGCCCAGTTGTATATCACGAAAATCAGCAGTTGTTATGTGCCATTTTCGATAACTGAAAACCCAAACAACCACTTACTATCTGTTCAGTATATATTCGTATATAAGTTAGTGTCAATGTCACCACCATGAGCAATTAAATTAACGGGTAGCAAGCACTAGAGCTAAGAAAAACTGCTGTAATAACAATAACAATAGCAATATAAAAGCAGTGTAAATGACACCAGCTACGAAGCTGCTGCTGATGCTGACAAAGGCAATAATGAAATTGTTTTAGTGGCCACAGCAAAAATTCTATGTGGGAGAGACTGCTAAAGTTTTGCACACAAAGTCAACAATGGTGAGGGCAGCGAGAGTCGTAGGAATGTACTAAATCTGTATGAGTAAAAGGACATGCAGTCGCGTTGACAGTGTGACCATATGTATGTATATGGTTTGATATTGCAACAACAATTTAAGGATATATGTATATATATGTACACACATAAATACTCGAGTAAATGTGCCAAATAGTGGTTAACAACAGTGAATGTCACTCGCACAGCACAATAAACAGCATTGTCTCACAAGTGTCATTTTAAGACCAAAAAAAAAATACATATAGTCGGTGATTGTCAATGTGAGTCCATGAAGTAGCAGAGTAGACTTGCTGACTCGTCGCATATAATAAAGGGGTTTTCAATAAGAGCACTACAAAAGTATTTTTTTAAACGTGGAACCCGATTTCTTTTTCAAAGCCATCCTGAACCCAATTTTCAACGGTTTTTAAGCATAAATAGACCGATGCGGCTGAAATTTCACGTTCGATATTCGAACGAAGTTCATCAATTGTCGCTGGCTTGTTGGCATAGCCCATAGGCTTGAGGTAGTCCCATAGGAAATAGTCTAACGGCGTCAAATCGCACGACCGAGGCGGCCAATTGACTGGGCCATTTCGTGAGATAACACGTTCACCAAACTTGGTTTTCATTAAGGCAGTAGTCTGCTTTACAGGCTTCAAAAAATCGATTTTTTTGTTTTGTTTTAAATCTCTTCCAAAACTATCCAAGAATATGTCTTTAAAATTCCAGAGGCCAATTCGACATATTTTCGAAGATAGAGCAGTTTTTGTGGTCGAGCGTCGAGCAGGTGCGAATGATCAGGCAGAATTCAGCAAAAAGAATATATGTCCGATCGAAAAAAACCAAAGTGATCTAGCTTCACTATTAAATTATCTTCTATTTGAACTAAAAAAGTTGGACAAAAGTATTATTTAAACTACTTGTTTTGCAACTTAAAGGCAAAAGTCTCTTTCAAAAAAAAAATTGCTAAAAAACGCTTTTTTTCGACTTCTAAAGCAGACTACTGCCTTAAATCGATTGTGACATTCGCTGTGTGGCTTGTGGCGCCGTCTTGTTGAAATCACATATTGTCCAAGTCCATACCATCCAATTCGGCCCAAAAATATTCAATTATCATTGAGCGATTCCCATTTACAGTAACGTGCCGGTCTGCATCATCACGGAAAAAGTACGACCCAGTGATGCCGCCACCAAACCGTAATTTTTTTGGGATGCAATTGTAACTCAAGGAGTACGTGTGGTCTGCTGCCAGAAATTGAACCTCCTTGCTACGTAGAACTAGCGATCTTAAAGTTGAGTCCACTGACTCCGAATTTCTGGAGTAAATTTCAATAATTTCAACTTGCTGTTGGGTCGTATATCTTTCCGTGATGAAATGGCACTTACTGAAGAGAAATGTCAAAAGAGCGGGAAAAAACATGGCGCTGTCCTTACCGGTCTACATTTGTAACATTCCTATTGAAAAACCTTTTAGGTCCAGCATAATCTGTAGTTTATCATATATTCAATGGTCAAAATTGTTGTATAAGTTCGAAGAGAGAATCTAAATGATAAAATGATTATCCTCCGTGCCGATATGATCAAAATCTGTAAGTTAGTGAGCCCCAGCTTAGTATAATTAAGAGCTCTCAGAACAAGGTTATGTCGATAAAATTGGGCCCGGATCCAATACAATTTATAGCGAAAAAGGCTCTCGATCGCATCATATTCTTTACTTAGCGTTTAAGACCCTAAAACTGTGCTTGTTGTTGTTGTAACGATGTGAACCAAATTGTAGTGGGAAATTCAAGGAAAGTAGAATACATCACCATTTCAATACCCATCTCTTCGAACTAATTCAGTCCAATCACACCTAATTTTTGGCATAATTTCCAAATAAATAAAAAAAAAACCGAAAATAGCAGCAAAAGCTTTTGAAATATACAATATAAGCCACAATCCAATCATAATTTCCTCATTGTTTCATACATTTCACACCGATGACAAGGCAGTCGGGATTGAGATATACCACAAATAACTTCACATTAATTTGACTACTTCAAAAAATTCAGAGAGCGACAAAATTAAATGAAATAAAAAAGAAAATTAAAACATAACAAACTCGCAACTGTCATGCCAACCACACGCGCATAGCGCCGTCTACTGTCACGTCCAGCGCGCCAAGCAGGCAGTAGATACACTTATAACCTAATCATGAAATTATTTATTTATGTTGCTCTCATTGTAATGACGCTACTTCAGTTCCACACACAACACAACACATTCCGTATATAGCTTTGGTTCGAGCGTTGTCCTTGTGCTTTTGACAACACACTACCATCTCGTGATGTAGCGTTATTTAAGCTTATGCGCCTATAAATATGCTATGCTTACGTACTATAGTATACCGAGCGCCGTGCAGCCATGTCTGACAGCCTGTTCGCGTTGTTCGTTAGTGAACTTGTCATACATTCTCCTACAAGCTGTGCTGGTCATGAGCGTTTACATTATACAACAACCAACATTGTTGTCATGTTGCTGCCTGTTCTTCTACACCCAACTACATGACATTTTCACTGCCAGCAACACACCATTTTATGTCCATACATGTAAATATTTAAGTGCTGTCATATACGATATATAGGTAGATATATGTATGTGGCCCAACTGCAGCTGATATTTTATAAAGTGGCTATAATAGAAAGGCTCATTATGAGCCAAGTGCAGCACAGTGGCTGCTGGTCTTTGGCTGTTGTTGCTGTGCATAAAGATGCGGGCCATGTTGTCGGCTTCTTGATTCTTTGGTTATTGTGTGCGCTTGTAGCTTTTAGCCGCCAAAAATATTGAGTGACTTTTTTTACTGCTGAAAAATTGGTAGAATACAGCCTTTTATTTTTGTTGAGAAATGCATAGGAAGTTTTTTTTTAAGAAATAAAAAAGTTCATGTAATAATATGAAGGTTCTACATAACTCTATTATAAACCCCCAATTACAAGTAACCAGTTCTAAAATAACTATCAAAAAACTTATGAACCGATGTCAGACTTAGTAGAGATTTGTTAATGTTTTCAATCCGAATATTATGTTTTCAGAAAAGATCTCTGCTTCGAGGTAGTTAATTACGTCATCTGGACATAGAATAATTCTCGGATCAGGGTTTGCTAATACAAATAAATTTTATTTGAAAAACTATAAATTTTTTTAAGAAATCATCAGGATAAACTTTCGAAAGCTTTTTCTCATCTAGCACCCATAACGTCTTTCTCTGGTGTACGTCTTCTTAAGACATAAAGACACTTTTGCGAAGTTTTTTTTTTATCAAAAATCATGTGAAGGTTTGACAATAACCTTCAAGAACCCACAGTTCAGATATCCTGGCTTTTATTCATTTTATTCTTCGAAGCTTTTTCATATAAAAAATCAGGTTTTGCAATGGTTTTCGAGAACCCACAGTACCGAGCTTCTGGATTTGCCTCGAATGCAATTTTAACACATCGAATTACTATTTATTACGCACACAATATCATGGGCCAACACGCCGATATAGATCATTCCTAGCACAGTCAGGTCCTCGACACTGAACGAACTATGATTTTTATTAGACCCAGAACAGGTCAGCATTCCAAAAAATTATTTGGAAAAAAATTTTTAACGCTAAAACAACAACAACAACTTATGATGACAGTGATGAAAAGCTTTTCTTTTAACCTAGATGAAACATTAATACTAGAGGGTACTACGAATAAGGTTAATAGTAAGGGGTTAGTCTAAAATATCTTTAATTTTTACCTTATTCAATGTGAATAGTGTTAAAATAATAGAAGGAGTATAAGAACTCTCATTCATTCTTGAACTATCTCTGTCCATTTTCTTTGGTTTCCATTTGAGTCAAGTATATAAACTTAGCTGTTCCATCACCTCCTTGCGAAGAATTCAAAATTATTTTATATGTGTACTCGTGGGCTATTCATTATTATTACAAAGTTTTGAGGAATTTCAACAAGCTCTGATTACTAATTTTCCAACACCTTGTGAGCATTGAACGAAACAATTTGTAATGACCTTTTGACTTTGACTCTATCCTTTATGGTTTGCTGTCAAGTAAAAAAGACAATTTCGCTATTTATAACGGGAAAATCAATTTCAAAGCAATGTGGGCACTTCATTCGTGTTATTACAAAGCTATGTCCGCTAGCTCGAATTCTAAGCTACAGACATATGTACGAATATATTAATAAACACACACAATGGTCTGCGAAACTACAGACCAACTCGCAGGTAACCAAATATTATATTTGTTTGTCTTTTGTATTACTTGGCTAAAGTTGTTCGACTACTTGAAAATGAGTATCCAAAATATACAAGCACCCGTATGTGGCCATATTTATGTCCTTATGCAGATAGCAACATAGTTTGTAATGTACAATTATTGTCGCCTAAGTACTACAAATTTCCGGAAGCCACAACTAAGAAGGGCAATTTCCACTTAACTGCCTAAAATATTGTTTAATATAGTGGATAGTGCATACATATGTACAAATATACCACTTAGTAGGACTAGTTTCTGAATATTTATATTTCGGAGAAATTGGCGCGCATGCTCGGTAATTTCAGGCTACTACTAATGTAGATTTACCTGCATATAATAAATGGTATTTGATTACAAGGGATTTGTGTAGTAATTACACGAATTGAAAGGCTGTTTCTAGAAATAATTTCTGCTAAGTGAGGTTAAGTTCAGTTAATTTATTTTATATAGGTTAGTAAAATGAAAGGTGAGAATGATATACACCTCGTTGGAAATGGAAAGGCTTATAGTATAAGAATCAGTCCACGGATTAATGTTTCAGTTTTTTTCAAGAAGGGATGTCTTCTGCTTCTGAGATGTTCCTGCTTATAAGGGTTTCCAAAGCCGTTATGTACATCGTACAGCTTCATCATTTTAACTGATGCATTATTCGTCAAGCACAGAGGGTTTAAAGCCCAAATATATATCTTGTCTTGTTTCATTTTAATGGTTGTCTTTACTTCTTTGATATTAATGGTACTCAAAACATACTCGTTCTAAGTTCGAGCTCAGTTTAAATTTAATTTGGTTTCGAGGCTGAGTTTCTCTTCTGAAGTCACGAATATCCCGATTCCTCTTGGACAGCTTCAACACGGGTCCTCTGTGATGCTAAAAAAACACCTAGGTGTAGATCAAGGAATCCTAATGTATAGAGGAAGCGCTCTGAGGCTATGACAAATTGATTGAGACAGTTAATATCTATTCCAGCTGAAGATATGGCATTCAATATGCTTCAAACTATTTATTTGTTCTTATCTCTTAAAGAGGTTTGTCTTAAATATCGTAGAGATCTAAAAGGCCTAAGGCCGTAGAGCAGATCCCAGAGATATTTCTAGTCGAATAAGTCTATGACTACATTTATGTAGATTGGTCTTTGCCACATGCCCCTCAGTCACAGATCTTAACACAATGGTTTATACTGTTACAATAATACAACAAATACTTCTTCGAACAGCTCAATAATAGCTGTTGGTTCGGCGTTTTATTATGAAAAATCGCTTTCCTAGTAATTTGAGAGAGAAAGAGAGTTTGCATTAGCCTTTAATTGCACTCCGACTAATTGTAAACTGCAATTTCCCGTTATAAAACAATGAAAGAACTTCAATTTCAATGCAAACTTAAATACCCATTGTAAATGCTCCAGAGCAAATAGAGAGTGCATTAGGTTAATAACGCGCTATGATTGAATGTATGGTAGTGCAACCGAGCTTATATCCAACTACATTTATACATAGCATATAGTAAATACTCGTATGTATTGCATTTGCACCTGAAAATAGGTCAAGGTTTAAAAGTGCCTATGCGTGCACGACAGTCTACATACATATACATATGTACTAGTACATATCTATACAATTATTTTTTCATGCAGCAACAGTTCCGGAAATTGCTGCAAAAAGCAAAAGTTTCTTCACCAACTACACAGCAGCAGCTAACGATAAAAATCACAGTATTTGCAAGAATAATGAGAACTAAGTGGCCATATGGTGCTCTCCTATCTACGTGCAGATAATATTATTATTATTTATAGCTAGAAGTTTTTCATAATATTCGTTTCTTGCGTTAGAATATTAATATTTAATGTGTTGAAAATATGAATTTAAAAGTTTCCATACTAGCTGGCAACTCTAAATGTGCTTTAGAGGATAAACTGATTCTGACAAATTTTTGAAATGTATTATTCGATTTTTTTATTATTATTTGTCTCAAGGAAGCTTATGAAAAGGTTATATAAAGAGTTTTTAAATCAAATAGAAACGGTTTGGGATATCAATGAAACTCTTTAATCCTTGACTCGATTTCTTTTGCATGGCCACAACGAGAACGCTTGCAGAAGGCCAGACGCTGAACCCAATTTTCGACGGTTTTCAAGCATAAATAAAACCGATACTGCTGCAATTTTACGTTCGATATTAGTACGAAGTTCTCCAATCATCGCTGGCTTGTTGGCATAGATCATAGACTTGACACAGCTCCACAGAAAATAGTCTAACGATTTCTAATCGCACGACCGAGACAGCCAATTGACTGTGCCATTTCGTGAGATAACACGTTCACCAAACTTGGTTTTCAATAAATCGATTTTAACATTCGCTGTGGGGCTTGTGTCGCCGACCTGTTGGAACCACATATTGTCCAAGTCCATTTCATCCAATTCGGTTATTATTGATCGGTTCACAATAACGTGCCGGTCTTGATCATCACGATAGAAGTACGGTCTAGGGACGCCACCGGCCCATAAATCGCACCAAACCGTAATTTTTTCGGGATTCAATGGTGACTCATGGAGTACGAGTGGATTGCTGACTGACTAATAACGCATATTTTGCTTATTGACGAAGCCATACAACCAGAAACGAGCCTTATCATAAATTGGGCATAGCGCTCTTAAAGTTGAGACACTGACTCCGAATTTTGGTAGTAAATTTTAATAATTTCGACTCATTGTTGGATGGTATATCTTTCCTTAACTGAAGAGAAGTGTAAAAAGAGCGGGAAAAAAACTGGCGTAATTTACCGTCCCTATCGGTTTACTTTTGTAGAGTCCCTTTTGAAAAACCCTTTATTTCAAATATCAAATTAAATACTGTAACTATATTTTAAGATTTTTCAGAAGAAAAATTGACATCATTGTTAGGCCTAAGAAATGAACAATTTCGACAGGGTTCTACTATAGGAAAATGACTGTTAGATGAATAGGCTTGATTGAACACATAAAGAAATAGTTAGTATCATGCGGGGATAAATGAATGTGTATATAATTTCATCTGCGGACCTCTACACTCCTTTTCGAGCTTAGAGAATAGAAATCAACTGCACAAAGATCTTTTATAACTACTTTTTATACACTAAAAAGCGTTTTCTTATGTACAAATCAATTTACATACATACATATATCTTTGGCATATATGGATGTACATACGATACATACATAAGTACATATATTCGCTGTATCAAATACATACATATGTACATGTTATGTCAATAGTAAATCCCGAAAATCTGGGTTGAACCACTGCAAGAGCTGTGTCCTAGTAGCGCTCGAAATGAGGTCAACTTTTTAAGGACACTTGATGCTAGAGGAAAAGCCAGGCGAGAAGGAAGGGGCTAATATAAAGTGTAATGCCAATAAATATTAATTGCCACAATCACTCTTTGGCGCTTTTAATCGCTAAAATGCTATCAGAGCTTTCAAACCAATTTATAAAATCATACACACATTTATACAAATCATATTAGCTATAGTTATTATCCTACGCTTGACGCCTAAAAGCATGCGAACGCGTGTTATTATAGTTAACCAACACATGTAGCGCGCAATTCCTTTGTTAATTTTCAATTAATAACAAAAAAATGGCGCCGTCACTGATGCATAAACATCGTTTCATTGTATTGGTATGTAGTATTTGTGGGCGCGTGCCTACAAGTATGCTACGTTTATTTTATATTTTGTTGTTCGCTTTCATTGAAAAGAAAAACACATACATTCTAAGCGCTCCCATATGAACCATCACCAGCACCATCAACAGTGTGCGCCAAGTTGTCACATTCACTCATTCGCTCACTTGCCCGCATTTGCAGCGCGCAGAATTAATGCGTGAGCAGCGATATGGAAAATTAATTTTTAAAAGGATCAATTGTGAAAAGTGAGTGAAGTGAACTTCTTCATATCAGCAGCATTTTGAAGCGTCGATTGGTGGCACGCATCATTTGCCAGGCGACACACATGCACACATACATATTTGTACAGACAATGGTGTGCGGAGGTATAATATATTGTACATACATGTATTTTGTTATATTTCTGTGTGCGTGTCTATAGTAAGCTTACAAAAATATGTGTTTGAATGCATGCGTGTCAGCGAAAAGGTTACTTATACGCAATGGAGCGTTAACACGTGTTCATAATTTATTGTTGGCCACAAAACAGATGATGTTTTTTTATAATATTTCAATTCAATTGGTTGAAAATTAGCAAATACCAACCAATGTATGTGTAGACGAAGTGAATTAAGAAAATAAAAATTATTGGAAATAGAATATATTTGTTGTTAACTTATTTTGACATTTAAAGAGAAATTTAAAGGAAAGAGAGGTATTCCTAACTTTTTTATTTTGAAAATTCATAAAAAAGTATACATATTTTAGTATAAAAAAAATCTATTGAATATACCAAATAAATAAATTAAATACTTAAAAAATATGTTCTCAATAAAAAAAAATAAAATATATAAATAACAAAAACAAAAAAAATTTAATTGAATAAAAAAGCAAATAAAGAAAATAAATAAAAATAAATTTAATTTTGCTAATTTTTTTTTTGACAAAGAAATTATTTGTTTTACCAAAAAATTATAAAAAAAATTTTATTATATTAGATCTACAACTTTGCTTCCGCTGTTTTTTGTAAATTTAAGGCCTTTTTTATAAAAATGGTTACAAATGCCGACGAGCCTCAGCCGCACTTTTCTTGGAATTAAAAAAGAAAAGCACAATTTATCGCAAATGTCGAGAATTCGGCTCAAAAAATGATATTTTCAGTTAAGAATAAGTTTGGGATGCAAACAGATCTCAACAAATATTTTGCTGGGTTAATGTTGACATAAATGTCCAAGATCGATATAAAACGATTTAATCAATTTAATCGACCAGTGCTTGACCCTAGAGACATTCCCGCAAACGTCGAGAATTCGGCTCAAAAAGTGATATTTTCAGTTGAGAATAAGTTTGGGATCCAAACAGATCTCTACAAATATTTTGTTGTGTTAATGTTGACACAAATGTCCAAGATCGATATAAAACAATTTAATCGATTTAATCGACCAGTGCTTGACCCTAGAGACATCTATTGGAAAACGGCGGAAGCAAAGTTGTAGACCTAATATATACTACAAAATTAAATTAAAAATATGTTTTTAATAAATAAAACATAAATATTAAAAAAATAATATTATAATAGTATTTATATATATATACGAAATAAAGATTCTCAGAAAAAAATACTAATATTTGGTTTGAATAAAAATTTAAATATATTTATTGAATTAAATCAGTAAAAATAAATTAGTAACATAAAAACTGTAAATATTAAATTAGAAAAAAATAAAAATATATAATTTTCAATTGAAAAGTAAAATACATATATTAGCAAATTTCCAATAAATTTAATAATTTTATAATTAAATATAATTTTGTATGTAAGATAATTTATTTTACATTATATTAATATAATTTTTACATATATATTACATTACAAAAAAATTTTAAATAAAAAATAATATTAAAGCATCATTCAATCTGAATCATAGTACTATAACCCATAAAAATTATTATGATTCAAAACTTGTCTCAAATTGTAAAATATCGGCTCACAAAGTTATAAATTTTCACTGCTCACAATTAATTCATTACAGGCGCACCAGACAAATGTCAAGTCTCAAGGAAAGCAATAAATATAACAAAAAACCCTTTGGCAGTACACATATGTATTTACATACATATATACAAGTATATATGTTTTTCAGTAAATAGGTTAAATTAAGCAACCACATAACTTCATAGCACTTTTTCTTGTGAAAATAAACACATATACACGACATTTATTTAACAACAATAACAACTACAGCACAAACGAACAACACCATATCATATTATTTTGTATTGAATTTCTTTCAATATTTCCGTAGAAACACAATATTCACATAAATTTCCTGTATTTTAAACAATTGTATGTATGTTTTTATAAATGTATATATGTACAAGAAAAGTAACACAAGTCAACGTACAAACACACAAGTTAGGGAAGAAGCGGCAGTACGAACAACGCGCCACGAAAGAAAAATTACAACTGAACTCAAAAGGACTTTGGCCATTGATTTTATATGCACTCAGCAAAAGTTACGCTAAGGATAACGTGTACAGTGAGAGAAAAATAGAGAGCACAAGCACGCCAATTCGAGAGCGCCAAATGTCAGTAGTGAGCTTTTTGGGAGCTAAGTTGTTTAAAAAATATTAAGTTGGATTTAAAAATGCCATTTGGCGCTCGCTGACTTCAATTATAGAATAGCCAATGTTCGTTGTTTACGTTTAGAGGGGATAGGGAGGAGTTCATATTAATTAAGTATTTTTATTTCAATGTGTCCTAAAAGGAAAATCTCCATTTGTAGTGAGGAGAGTGTTGAAGTAATGGTTTTTTAATGAGTACAGGATTCAAATTCATGAGACATTTTTATTCCATTTTTTTATATTTCATGATTATTTCGTTACTAAAAAATTAGCAAAAGCTCTTTCCATAATAGTATTTCGTTAAATTTTCGGTTCCGTCCGAACTTTGCAGGTCTTATAAAAATGTTCTACATTTTAAATTTACTTTCTATTTGAAACAGAAAAAATAATTTTAAACAGAAAAAATAATTTTAAGTTTTTTTCTGTTTGTAATCCCAATCTCTTTAACCCAAAAATTTCCCACTGGGTTATCATCGAAATTTTACGTACACAAAAAGCTTCTTATTGCATTGCATTAAGCCAGCCAGTCAGCCGGCCACTTGAATGTCGTTGTTTCGCTGTTGAAGCTCATTAAATTTGCATTTTCAGCCGTTGGTTAGTTGATTAATTGTCGAAGTTTGAGATTTTCGCTACTCTTCTTTGCGTCCGAAGTATGCGTAATTAGCGAAGCGAAGAGTAGCTTGGCGGGTCGTTGGTTACCGAAGACGATGCTGCTAATAATTCTGTGTGACTGTTACTTATTTAATTTATGCAATATGGGAGTTTGTGTGTGCATTTTGAAGAAACGCAAAATCACACAAAAGAAAAAGCAAAGTTCATTAGTGAAAAAGAAAGAAAGAGGGGCGGTGGTGTATTGAGATTAATAATGAGGTTATACAGTAATATTGAGGAGAGTGGTACTCAAGTGGTTTAGATATGCAAAAGTAATTGCAAAGACAGTTACAAGGAATTAATTCTGAATGAGATCTAATTTTATAAAAAAATTATTTCATTATTTTTTATCATTTTATGTAAAAAATATATTTTTATAAATATTTAAAATAATTTTTATAAATATTTATAATTATAATAAAAAAACATTTAGAAAATTTTAGAAATTTGTAGAAAATTTATTGAAATAAAAAAAAAATAAAAAGTTCCTTAAATTTCATTTAAAATATTAAATGTTTGAATTTAATAAAAAATCAGTTAAACATTTTTTTTATCACTTAATAAACGAAATTTTGTTTAATAATTTTATTCAAAATTGATTGCAAAGAAAGTTAAAAATAATTATCCTAAACGAGAATTAATTTTATAAAATAAAAAATATTTATTTAATATTATAAATTTAAAGTGGAAAAGAATATTTGAAATATATCTTTAATACTTGTTTAAATTAAAAACAAAATAATTTTAATATATTAAAAAAATGAAATTAAATTTATTTAAACTGTAAAAATATTTTTTTAAATAACCCTTAAAAATTTCGTTATTTATAAAATTTTTTTAATAATTTTTAAAATAAAAAAAAATAATTAAAAAAAAATTTTTAAATTTATTTATTTATTTTAAAATTAAATTTTTTTATCAATTTAAAGTGGTAAAATATTTTAGAAATATATTTTTAATATACACATTTTTATGTATTTAAAAAAAATTAAAATTTATAAAAAAGTTTTAATTGAATTTAATTTTTTTTTAACTGTAAAAATTATTTTTAAATATTTTTTTAATAAAAATAAAATGTAGTTATATTTTTTAATAACAAAAAATTCAAAATTACATTAAATTTCAATAAGATATAAGCTTTAAGAATGTAATAAAAAAAATATAACATTTAATAATTTTTTAGCATTTTATAAACGAAAAATGTTCAATAAACATTTTTTAATTAATATTTTTTTAATTTTTAATTATAATACATTAAATTTTATCAAAAATATATACTATTCGAAATAATATTTTCAAAATTTCAATAATATTTTTTTTTATTACAGTTGATCTCCTTTTTGCACGGTTAACTGGGACAGTAAATTACTCGTGTAAAAAAAAACCGTGCAAAAAAATCAAATTTTTATATAAAACTCACTATTGGGACCAATTTAAGAAAAAAATCGTGCAAAAAATAGAAAACGTGTAAAAAAGATCTAATTTTACATGAAAATCTATCTATTCGTACAGTGAGAATTTACACTGTTGTTGTTGTTATAGACTTTTCTGGTATTATACATATGTATGTACATATTACTGGTAGAAGGAACAAACAATAACTATTCTGGGAATGGTAAAAAATAATACATTTCAAAGTTCCGTCATTAATCGCTGTGTCTTCTTTTTTCCTACTTCTTCATACAGCTTCATTTATTTGTTTACGTATTGAAATTGTTGCAACCTTTTCAATGGCTTTCGAATCTAAGATTTGTATTTTTTAGTTTAAACCTAATTTAGAATTTATTAAATTCTATTAACAGCAATGGATTTGTGTATGGAATTTTGATTTTATTGCAAAAAAGTATACAATTAAAATAAAAAATCCGTGTAAAAAAAGTAAAATCGTGTAAAATTGGTATCTTGAAAGTGTTCAAAAACACCGTGTAAAAAAAAAACCGTGCAAGAAAAAACCGTGTAAAAAGGAGATCAACTGTATTTTGGTATACTGTTGACAAATGTATATCTTAATAAATCACTTAAAAGCGATATGGCAACTTTTTGCTTGTCTCTCATTTACAAACTGTCATTCATTCGCTTGCTGTCAAGTGATAACTTATGCTAACGGTAAATATGTGGTTCCATGGTGTAATGGTTAGCACTCAGGACTCTGAATCCTGCGATCCGAGTTCAAATCTCGGTGGAACCTAAGAAAAGTTTTTTTTTTATTTTTTTATTATTTTAAATATGATTTTTATTTATTCATTAGTGATTTAATGCATAAAATTTTTTCCATTTTTTAATTATTTTCATATATAAATAAAGTCATACTTTGGTTTATATTATATAATAGATGTATATGTGTTTTAGAACTTATTTCTTAATTTGATCTGCATGACTTCATAGTGTTTGGCCCATAAGAAAACAGTCTTTTGGGAGTGCCTAATTAAAATTCTATTAATCATGCGTGCGCCAATGTCATTAAGAAAGGCATACCTAGCAGAAAGCGTGTCTATACATGAGTATAGATATACATATATAGTTATTACATAACTTTGAAGATATGAATATTCAATAAGAGATTAGATTAAAATTTCCTAGTTAATACAAAGGAATTCTGGAAATAAAATGTGTTAAAAATGGTAATCATGTCTCATGGGCTTACATTGTATACATATTTCATATATAGTATAAAGACATATTTGACTATATCCGGCGATTATAGTTTATATAAATAGCATACTTTTTATATAATTTTTTCAAAGATTTTAAATTTATCAATGCTTAAATTCTGTGTTTCGTGCAGTTTTTTCTTGTTTTTTTGATGAGTTTTATCTCAGAAAGGTTCTCATTTTATATAATTTCTGATTTTCTGGAACTGAAATAATTTATTTTCATGTTAATTAAGACGAATTACATACAATTTATATAGAAAATTTAAAAAAAAAATTTTACTCTAAAAAAATATTAAAAAAAAAATTAAAATTAATACAAATTAATGATTTTAATTTTTTTTTACGTTTAATGAATAAAATTTTTCTCATTTAAAATTCTCAAAGCAACACATTGTACAATTTATAAACATTCCAACTAATATGGCAACGCTGCCAGATTATTTTAACTGAGAGCGTGTATGAGAATTCATCGCTCAATTGCAAAAGCGCATACGAAATAAAGTAAACGCGAAAATTGCCAATAAAGTAAACTGAAAACAAATTTGCAAAGCAAAATAGAAGCGAAAATACGGAAAGGGGGCGAAAAGAGCGCGGTGAACAAGGTGAACAATAAACAAAACAATATGCAGTTCCGATTCCCACACACACCCACCCATCGAAACAGAAACAAAAAAAAAAACAAAAGCAACTCACCTTTGTCCCGGAAGAGCTGCTTATACTGCGACAACTGCTGTTGCTCCAACCATTCATCGACGGTGGTGGGATCATTAGGCGCTGCAATGTCCGCATACAACCATGTTGGATAGGTGGTCCATAGCAGTAGCACTAATTTCAGCAACGAAACGGTGAACATCGAGGTTAGGACAAGGGCGACAAGTAACTTCATTAGACGTTTTGACATAACTGTATATGAAGAAAGAAGGAAATCGACTGCTGCACACACCACACAATAATGATAAATGCACTTTTATTATACACAAATCACATACTCGTTTATGTGCATACTTTGCACCTGATAGTGCACCGCAATTAAATTTTAATGCAACTCAAGTGTGTGAGCAACTCAAGCTAGTCGACCACTCGGTGCATCACAGTCTCAGTCACATTACTACAAATGTGTTGCTCGCCGTTTCACGGTGCTCCAGCTGTGCTGCTTATATTTTCAGTTATAATTATAGGTTTTTGTATGAAAATGCAAAAACAAATACGTATAATTTGCATATGTAGAATTTGTGTTTCTTTCTGAATTTCTTTTCATCAATTTCACTTGCGAATTCACTGGCAAAGCCAGCGAAACACTTCACTCACGCACAACTCACAGAAGCTACTGAAATCGGGGAAGTGAATGCCTATTTTATTTTTTTTATCTGTCACATACACGATTCGTACGTCTGCTCTTGCTCATTTCCTATACTTATGAACTGTGTGGGTGGGTGACTTTTGGTCAACATTGAATTAGCACAAGTTGGGAAGTGGGCGGGTGGTGGTGCTGCAGCTCGAATCAAAACAAAACCAAAAGGCACATTGTCATGTGCGGTTTGAGGAGAGGAAGCAAAAAAAGAGCGAAGCTGAAAAATCACAACAAGTCAAACGTCAACTCGAACTGTCAACTTATTAACTTTTGATTACTCGCACTACATTTGTGTTGTTGCTTTTTACTAAGCCATTCAACAAGTAATTTATATTGATAAATTATTTATGAATTTAATATTATTTTTAAAGCGAATTTTTATCGCTTAAAACTATATAATTTTATTGAAAATAAATCATATTTAAAATAAATTTGTAATAATGTTTGTTATTGAAGTAAATGTTTATGGAAATATTGCTGAAAGCTCTCAAGAGTTTATTTTTAGCATAAACAGTGTTGCGGTCTTATCGGTAATTACCCGCGGCCAGTTATGCGACTATATTAATTGAAAAATAATAAAATTTAAATAAGCTTGATAAAATAAATACAATAAGGAATTAAAATTTTTCCATTAAAATAATTAAATTATTTATCTAAAAATATAGAAAAATATAAAATAATTTTTTAGATAAATTAATCAAACATAATGAGGAACTCAATAACAAAAAACAAATTTAAATAAATTATTTTAGAAATGGAAGAAATATTTAAATTTTAGAAAAAAAAAAATAAGAATAAGAAATTGTAATTATAATATAATACAAATTTTAAATTATATAAAATTATAAATTAAAAATAAATTACTCAAAAATATTATATTTGGAAAAATATATTAATTATGAAAAAATAATAAAACGAAAAAAATTTTATGAAATGAAATATGAATTAAAATGTAAAAAAATTAAATTGACATATGATAGATTAGATTGACTAACTTTATATGCCATATTTATACAAATACAGTTGAGCTTCCATAACTCGAATTTCGATAACTCGAAGTTATCCATAACTCGAACTCTTGATTTGGCAATAGAAGTCATAATTTTATACAAATTACCTTCCATTACTCGAAGTCTTTCTAAATCGAAGTTTTTTTTATGAATTATGATGATTCGAGTTAGGAAAGTTCAACAGTATATGCAAAGTCGTAAAAAAATATTATATTTATTGGCTTTTAATTTCTATTCGTTGTTAAAAAGTTCGGAGAAATATAAATCTTGGTTGCGCTAAAAATCGGAATCCAGTTTTTCTCATACTCTAAATGAAATCTCCCTTAAGTTCTAAACAAATGTAGTTGTTAACAACACTGGCAACATTTAGCAAAGACACATACCTTAAAACCCGTTGTGGTGCCATTTTTCTGTTAAACTTCATGA